>NW_008664259.1:16097-23935 GCF_000695815.1 Acanthisitta chloris | reverse complement strand
CCTGCTGAGCTTTAAAGTCTTCTTCAAATGGCATTGCAGCTCTGCTTTCAGATAAACCTTGCTGCTAGTTCTCTTACAGGAAACTCAACCCCATGCACTTACACTTCACACCTTCATCCTGCTTTATCCTTATTACAGGAAACTCAACCCCATGCACTTATACTTCACACCTTCATCCTGCTAAACTTCCTTGCCAGCCACAATATGCTTGGTTTAATGGAATACTTGTCTTAAGCCAATCTTACCTATAAACATTTTTAAGGCCCATAAGTATTACCCTGTACCAACATCACTGGTGTTTCATATTACTGTAAAAAACTTAAAACTAATATTGCCCTTTAAGTTTGCTCTGTGGGGCTTGGCTTTTAGATCTTGTAGATATCAGTGCTGTGTTACTCTGCCTCTTTCAGCACCTCTTAGCCGTAAGACCAAAAAGCAAAAAGGAATTTTCAAAGACACTGAGCAAAAACTCATCCCACAGAGGCTAACAAGAGCCACAAGGGTCAGAAACCTTTGCTACTGAAAACTAGACTCACCATGAAAAAAAAAACCCTAAAACAAAAGACCAAAAGAAAAATATACAGCATGTAACTTTTAGGGAACAATTCAGTCATTAAATTTTCTCATTTTTTGTTTCTAGAGAAACTATTTTCTTAGTTTTAACCTAGCAGAGGCTTTGAAATAATTGCAACAGATAGAAATAAAACTGTTCAATATCACATTGTTTACAATGAATGATAACATTTCATCTGGCAACACCCCAAATTCCCTTGATAATAAAATGATGTTAGCTTTGGGAAACTCAGTACAAGCTTCGCTTTGAACTAACTGCAAGGCCACTGCAAATAAAAATCTGTTTCTTCTCAGCCATTTAGAATCACTGGGTTCCTTGTCCTCTTTTGAAGACAAGTCCACAAAGACAGATAACACTGCACCCATTATGTCTTGAAAGAACATTTAATTAATAGTAAAACATAAGTGGTGCAATATCATCCTTCTAATGCAGTGGGACTTTCCACTTCCAATATGCTTAGTGGGAGCAGGACCAAGCTCATGCTATTCTTCTCTCAGTTCCAGTGCAAGGAAAACAATGCCACGAAACCAATATCAGCCGTTGCTCTTAGCAGCACAGAAAGTCCATGAAAAATGAAAGACAATACTAGAAAAGAAAACTGAAACACTCCAGTCTCCTGTTTCAGCCACAACAATGGAGATGGCATGAGCAATGATGATTACTTTAACAGCACAGTTTGGACAAAAGAATGAGGTTTCTGTAAGCGTTGCTTTGGTTATTTTTTTTCCCTCCATACATTTGTTTCACACTTGATAAAAAGAAGAATAATCACTTATGCTGCCTGTTCCATTGCCAACTCTCAGAACATGAAAGGACAAGTTGTAAGAGCTTTGACTATTCCCAGAAAATGAGCTGCAAGCTGCAGAGACACTGACACAATAATCTCCTTGGAATAAAGCTTTCATTTAGAGGAAGAAGTAACACTTTTCTCACTGCGATACGGATTTTAAAAATCAACAAAAACAACTGGTATTGCAGAATATATCATTTTACACTGGTGCTGTGGAAGAAGAGCCTACTCTGTGAGATGCCTCCACACTTTCCCATCCCAGCAACTCCTACCAGCACAGGGTTATTCCAGTTCTCCTTCAAGAAGGAGGGAAAATTGCAATGAATGCTGCTATTTGCAGTTAATTATACACTTAGCACATAGCATACTGACCTAGATTAACTGTTCTATATTTATCTAAAGCCTTGATCTCCAAGAAAATACTACAGAAGACAGCGTTTGTGCCTGTCTTGATAGTGCTTGCCTTTGGTTTGTTGAAGCAGACAGAAGGTTCCCCAGCTGAGAACAAGCCCAGTGACAGTTTGTGAAAGGGAAAAGACAAATAGTATGACTTGAATGCAAAAGCACCTGGTACTGGCCACAGCAAGTGCATGTTGCCTGGGGCTTGGGGCTTCCCCTTCTGCAGGTCACCCTCTGCTCTTCCCAAACATAGAGGGATCCACTGCAAAGCCCTAGGAAAAGGAGTTCAGCTGACAGAGTTTAGGAAAAGACTATTTTAGCCTGAGGAAAATGCATCCAGAAAACATGGCTCAGCAAATCACTGGCTGGCACATTGTTTCATCCTTTTTCTCTGCTGTCAGCTTGCAGAGATACCAGTTCACTAACTGGGTATATAGGAATTCTGCAATACTTCCAACTGTTGAAACTGCAGTTGCAATGAGTATCCTTCTAATACACGTTTATTTAATTGTCTTAGCTAAAGCAAACACTAGATTTAAAAGCATCTGCCAGGGGAGGGTTAGGTTGGATCTTAGGAAGAGATTTTTTTCAGAGAGAGTGCTCAGGCATTGGAATGTGCTGCCCAGGGAGGTGGTGGATTCCCCATCCCTGGAGGTTTTCAAGCTGAGACTGGATGTGGCACTTAGTGCCATGGTCTAGTGACCACAGTAGGGTTGGACTTGATCATCTTTGAGGTCTCTTCCAACCAGGTTGATTCTATGATCACCCATCATGGCAAACACATAAGGCTATAGAGAAAAATAGCTGAGTTTTGTAGAAGCGATTTGCCATGTATTATATTTTCTAACAATTTGCATAGCACTATAAAATGGTTTTATGCATAATTAAGAACAAATTAAGCTAACTGCACTTTAAGTAACATACAATGACTCTACTTTCTGTCATAATACTGTGAGTCATCTCATGGCAGATTTTTCAGTGGGCTGGGGCCTTGCCATGAAAACACACACAAACATCCCAAACACTGGTCAGGTTGGAACATTCCATGCAGAGGAGATGCTTCTACTGCAGCCACACCTAAGTCAAGGGGTTTGGCTTCTACACTGAAAGCTATTAATCATTTCATTTATAAAGAGCCTGGTGCTTGCCATTCAAGATCTTAGTGGAGGTGTTAGAAATTAGACACAATTTGTATCAGAAATGAGGGGCAAAAAGTGTTATTAATGCCACCTCGATTAGGAACCCGACAAAATTACAAAAAGAAAACAAATACCTTAGCACCACAAGGAGAAGCAAGTGAACAAGATCTGCAGAACAGTATAACGAAACGAAGGGGGTTAGAAATGCAAGTTCCATGGATCAAATGCAAGTTTTCTAGTCTGCAAAGACTCCTTGAAGTCAGAGTTGAGCATAAGTTAGGTACATGCAAATTTTCTCATTTCAGCTTACAGGGAAGCTGGAGAGGGACTCTTTGTTAAAAGCTACAGTGACAGGACAAGGGGCAATGGGTACAAATTGAAGGAAGGCAAATTCAAGTTAGATATCAGGAAGAAGTTTTTCCCTGTGAGGGTGTTGAGACACTGTCCCAGGTTGCCCAGGGAGGCTGTGGCTGCCCCAACCCTGGCAGTGTTCACAGCCAGGTTGGATGAGCCTTGAGCAACCTGCTCTGGTGGGAGGTGTCCCTGCCCAGGGCAGGGGTTGGGACTGGATGATCTGTAAGGTCCATTCCAACCCCTAAAATTCTATGGTTTTATGATTGCCAGAAACTTACACCTAGTAAAACAGTTCAAGATTCAAACTAGGAGCTACAAAATTTGACCAATAAAACAAAAGATTAGATTTGAAGGGGATTTGGTATTTCAAAATATAAAAACATATTTAACTGAACTTTTATTTTCCCAGTCAGTGATGAAAAAACCACATCCTTTTCCTCACTGGATGACAGTTGTCCAGGCTACACTATTTGACTTTATTAAAACATCTATACATGAGAGTGATATTCCCCATGAAAATACTGTTAACAGGTTCAGGAGGATGACAAGCCTGAAGTTATTTACATGAACCATCTAAGGTGTTCAACCAGCACAGCTCTGTTTCAGTCAAAACTCTGGACACTGCCTGAGTAATACCTGATATTAAAAGATTAGCAGAAATACTAATGTAGTGAGTTCAAGCAGAACACTCAGAGCAAACATGACTGAAGATGCAGAGTGAAATGTATCACGTCACTGTAGTTCAGTTAGCTTTTCCACTGCTGTAATGCTTGTAAAAATTAAACAAGTTTTTTGTTCACAGACAGAGGAAAAGGATGGGTGCCAGAAAGACTCATGGGTTTTTCAGGGATGGAAGGAGTACTAGAAGAAATTAAAGACCATGCCAGAACACACAATTATAAAATACAATTTGAAAAAAGAGACAAGAATAGAGAAACTTCTGAAACAGATAAGATTCAACATAGAATCATAGAATCAACAAGGTGGGAAGAGGCCTTTAAGATCATCAAGTCCAACTCTCCACCTAGCACTGCCACTAAACCCCTAAACCAGATCCTCCAGCACCAGATCCAGATGCCTCTTAAACACCTCCAGGGATGGTGACTGCACCACCTCCCTGGGCAACCTATTCCAGTGCCTCAACACCCTAACAGGGAAAACATTTTTTCTAACATCTAATCTGACTCTGCCCTTCTTGAAGATTTTCTCAATTAGTATGAAACAAATTCAAAATTTTACTACTATAGTCAAAGTGACACATGGTATGTCAGACCTGGTAGCTCATCATTCAGCACTTGACTGGAAGTTTAAAGGTGAAAGCAGGTGAAAAATATTCCATTAAACCCTTCTATCTTGGCCACTTGACACAGAATATTTGCAGTAATTTACATAAATATCTTATGACTTTTCAGAAACATGTTTTATGGAGGGGGAGATAGGGAAAATGTGTGTGACTCTGTGATAGGGAAAATTTTATGTGACTCTACAGATTTTACTCAATGCCTCTAGAAAGATGAGCAATAATACTTATTTATTCCCTCAAGAGCTGAAAAATTCTCATGGGATCTGAACTCTTCAGCTCTCCTTTGTGTACTTTTTCATAATGTTTTCATATGAATTTTCAGATTCGATAAATGATTCTGAAAAAAATAATGCAATTAATGGTGCAACAAGGGGACACCATTTAAAGATATTTTTTGTCTGTTCTTCATCCCAACATATTGTATCAGGACTTCCAACAGAAAAAGAATTAGTGTTTTATGAACTGTATTAAAAATAAGGAAAACAAAAGCCTCAGGAGCCTTAACTTACTAATTTAGCCCCTAACAACATACACAACTAATTCAGGTGATTCCTTCCATTGTCCATGTCCTTGCTTTGATGAGCACTGAGTTTGACAAACCTACTGCAGCCTCCTGTCCCACCTTTGTTAGCACTGCAAAAATTTACCTGTTACATGCTACACCAATTGATTTAGACACAACTGAGGCATTGTAGTATCTATTAGTTAAATGTGGAGCTCAGCTGCAGCCATGCAAAACAAACCCTAATCAGAACTTGGCAGTAAGTTTGCCATGTAGGTTTCAAGTTCAGTACACACATGAATGGAACTAGAAAGGCTCTGTCAGTCCTTTCACCAGCTTTACAACAAAATTTTTGATTCTCTTTGTACTAAGAGCAGCTTCTGTCACTACAGAACAAGAAATGGTACAGTAACTTCGACATTTTTTTTCCTGTGATAAAATTTAAATAGGAATGAGGCTCAACCCACACTGTGCAATCTACAGAGATAATCACAAATCATTTAACTTTCTCTGGAGTGCTGGAATACCAAAAAGGCAATGAAGAAAGCCAAACAATTTATTTTTCTGTTTTTCATTGAGATAATCACAAATCATTTAACTTTCTTTGGAGTGCTGGAATACCAAAAAGACAATGAAGAAAGCCAAAAAATTTATTTTTCTGTTTTGCATCCTGAAAATACTTTCTCCAGACCCCAGCAGCAACTGCTGGACACAATGGCTTCCCAGTGGGATTAGGACAGATACCAATAAGGAAAAAGAGAGTTACTACTACAATTAGTTCCAATTATTTCCCATTCTCCTTGTGCCATCCTGCCTTGGAGGCAATCATTTCTCCACATGCCACAGTTTTGCCAAAGGCACTGCCAGAAGACCAAGACCTCTCCCTGTCCAATTTATCATGGGCACATATGCCACCATTGCTCAGACACCAAACCCTTGTGGGTAAAGGCTCCTGACACCCTTAGGTGTCCAGGTCTTTGCTGATCAAAGAGTAAGAAACACATGAAATCTCAATAAAAGACTGGCCTTTCAATTCAAAGCTTTGCTTTTCAGCCTATTTCCAGCTGGCCTAAACAAGAGAATGGCTTGGATTTCACAGAATTGGGAGAACATGACAGCTGGAAGAGACCTCTGGGGATCATCTAGTCCAACCCTCCTGCCAATGCAGGGTCCCCTGCAGCAGGTGACACAGAAATGCCTCCAGGTCAGTTCTGAACATGTCCAGAGACAGAGACTCAGCAACCTCCCTAGGCAGCAGATATTTCATCTCAATTATTTTTTTGTTCTCAGGTACTGCAAAAAGAAACCTGTTATTCAGTTGCTACTTAGCAGTAGGATCCAGCACAACATACACAGGCATCATTTTAACTCTGGATCTGAATCTTAATCAACCCAACTGACTGGAAGTCTTCCATCTAATACCCACTAAGGCTAACCACCACCACAACACAAGATGTTCAAATTGCAGGCATGCTTCCAGTACTATTTTAATACAGCCTTTACCAGGAGCCATCACAGAATCTTTCTGAGTGCATCCAATTAAACTGCAGCTGAAGTAACTTGCTATTTCTAAACCCATTAGAAATATACTCAGCCAAGTAATACCAAAAGCATGTCTGCTTGTCAGTATTTTTAAGCATCCTAAATGAAGCTCATGTTTTCCCAAAGTGACAATTCTTAACACCAAGTTTGTTTCTTCTATATAACACAAACTGTTGAAAACAGTAAGAACCACACTTCTCAACCAGGAGGTGGGTGGGAAAGTGAGGGGCAACACAACCCAACTCATACTTTCTTTTCCCTAAAGCTGTTTAACAATACATTATGCATCACAAAGCAGCAAGCCAAAACTAGCAAACCCAACTAATCTCTTTATTTAAAACACATCCCCTAGCATTTCAAGGCTTGACACTGTGTAATATTTAGTTTCTTTCTCATTCCTTCCCCAAGGGTGTTGAACGTGTTCCTGCAGATTGAGGCATTGCTATCCCTCCCCTTAAGGAATGTATTCGTGTCAGTACCTGATCAGCTGCAACATGTTTTAACACCAGAGGGATGCCACATGCACCACCAGCCACGAGCTTAGTGTTCAGCTAACTATACATACATGGCAAATCGTCCTGGGAAAGGTTGAAACAGCTTGTTCTGAACCAGAACAGTTATTTACCAGGCAGGAATCTAGGTTGCTCCCTGCTGTACCACACTCCGAAAAACATCCGCTTAGTAATTCTGAAGGTGTATGGAGCAAGTGCTGTAATATGTCAAAAGAAAAGCACTGTGAGCCTGGAAAATTTGTCTCTCTCACGTTATCTAGCATTTCTGGAGCTGTCACACTACTGCTTCCTCTGGGGACATGCTGCAGCTTCTATTCCTCTTCCTCCCACACGAAGTACTCAGTGCACCTCCAACACTCCTGCCGTGCTGCAGTCACTGTTAGCCTCTGCTCTGCTTTGTCTGGGAACAGAATCACAGAATCATCAAGGCTGGAGGAGACCTCTAAGATCATCAAGTCCAACCACTAACCTGTCACTGCTGGAACCCCCAAACCCTAAACCAGATCCTCCAGTGCCAGATCCAGATGCCTCTGAAACACCTCCAGGGATGGTGACTGCACCACCTCCCTGGGCAACCTATTCCACTGTCTGACTACCCTAACAGGGAAAACATTTTTCCTAGCTTCTAATCTGACTCTCCCCTGTCTCAGCATGTGACCATTCCCTCTAGTCCTCTATCTATCATTTATGGAGCTGTCACACTGCTGCTTCCTCGGGGGCACA
>NW_008664259.1:0-16064 GCF_000695815.1 Acanthisitta chloris | reverse complement strand
TACACTCTTCCCCTGCCACATTCCCTGTCAGCCTCCGTTCCTCTTCGTCTGGGAATAGTAGCAATCTTCTCTTTGCTCACTCTCTAAACTATATGTAACTTAAAACTACAGGCAGCACTAAGTTCTTGCATAAAGTTTACCAGTAGCAAAGGCTCCTTTGGATCATATCCCTGCATTCCTTTAACAATACAGTAAAA
Organism: Acanthisitta chloris; assembly: GCF_000695815.1. Lineage (NCBI taxonomy): Eukaryota > Metazoa > Chordata > Aves > Passeriformes > Acanthisittidae > Acanthisitta > Acanthisitta chloris. Next base: position 15,867 of record NW_008664259.1, on the reverse strand, counting down.
AATAATTCTTTTCAAACTTGTCTTTGAAATCACAGAATCATCAAGATTGGATGAGACCTCTAAGATCATCAAGTCCAACCACTAACCTGTCACTGCTGGAACCCCCAAACCCTAAACCAGATCCTCCAGCGTCAGATCCAGACGCCTCTTATACACTTCCAGGGATGGTGACTGCACCACCTCCCTGGGAAATCTATTCCAGTGCCTAAATACCCTAACAGGGAAAAAATTTTCTAAAATCTAATCTGACTCTGCCCTGGCTCGGCTCAAGGCCATTCCCTCTCTCCTCTCCCTGCAGCCCTGGCAGGACACACATCCCACACCTCTCTATAACTCCTTTGAACTCTATCACCACCTTCCCTCTCTGCAGTATTTCTCATACTTACTATTCTTGTTAGGTGATGCCAAAATTTGCAGACAGCTCTATGTGGTCTCAGCAAGCCTCAGTATAGCATGACATGAAATAACCTCACTTGTTTTCTTGTCTTAAATCCTCCATGTGTACACTACAGTTCTGCTCACTTGTCACTGCCTAACAGTTGCAAAAAACATACATGTGACATCAATCTTTTCCTATGCTTCACCTTTTTTCTTTAGAAATCAAGATGAGCTGGGCCATGACTATGTCTGTTTTCTGAACATTCACAATCATTGCCTTTAATGAAGTGTCTACAGGTGCCATTTAACCATAAATCTTAGAGCTGTTGCTTTTGCTACTTCTTAAATTCCATTTTCAGACACATCTTTGAATGAAATTTCCTGTAGCCCTTATGTGCAAAAGGCTCAGGACAGCCTAAGATGAAAAGAACTAGTTTGTTACTTCGGTATGACTTTTTATTTGAATTGGCTTTGCTTTAAAATAAATGCATCTGCAAAGTGTAATGCAGATCTCTAACTTAGATCACTAACTCCAATCTGGATGCAACTTCTAAGAGTTGTATCTATCCCTACAGATACAAACTGTTTCTATATATAGGGGATATAAATGGGATACAGTTCTAAGAAATCAGTGTTTCTTCTTCCAGAGTAAAAGGCATGTACAGAAGAAAATGAAAACACAAATCAAGAGCATTTACCTATAAAACAGCTTAGTGACGAGAAAGATATGAGGTGATAGAGCTGCAAGGTGAAGATCCCAGGGATAGAGGTATCTCCAACAAAATCTAGGCATTACACACTGATTCAAGTCAGCCTCCAACTCCAAAATCTGGCTTACAGCTTTTCACTACGTATGATATGAAGGCACGAAAGAAACATCATGTACTTTTGAAACTGCCTGAAGTCAGATTTCTTCCAACACAACATATTAAAGCAAATAACACACATCTTCAATGTAAAATTAAGCTATAAAAGGCCAATGATGTAACACATGAGACATACAGCATATTCTTGAAGCTTCTGGGTGTAGCTGCAGCTTTCACTAATGGCCTGATCACAGATCTGAAGGAAGGTGCAGAGGCTCAAAAAGCAGTGTGAAAGCTGATATATTTAAATAAAATTGTACAATTAACAAATAACCCTGGCAATATTCAGTCTTAAAACTCACTTTTTAATGTTACAATTTGATTTGGTCTTTCTATGTAAGGACAAGTATTTCCAGAGAACAGAGTAGTATAGATTGGATGGTAGGAAGAAATTCTTGAATGTGAGGGTGATGAGGCACTGGAACAGGTTGCCCAAAGAAGTTGTAGATGTTGTAGGTGCCCCAACCTTAGCAGTATTCAAGGCAAGGCTGAAGAGGCCTTTGAGCAACCAGGTCTACTGGGAGGTGACTCTGCCCATGGCAGTGGGGGTGGAACTAATGATCTTTAAGGTCCTTTCCAACCCAAACCACTTTATGATTAAAAGCAAAACCCAAGGCCTGCAATGGAGCTCCCCAAGTCATATTTCAAGGCCAGCATGGAGCCCTGTTCATTTCCTAGGAATTTAACCATGTACAGGATGTTTAAAAATGAAAGCTTTAAATACTCTTCAAACGTTCAGCCAAGTAATCTTCAATCTTACCCTATAAACACAGGCCACTGGAAACTGCTGAAAACGTAAGCAAACTTCTCACAGGAGACTAAATTACTTTTTCTACATTTGTTGGGGGAAAACATAATTAAGTTCTATATGAAGACAAGTACCTCAAACAGAGAAATTTTTTCCTCTCGTTCCTGTTATGCTTAAAATTATTTTCCTTGATTTAAAGAGCACTGCTGAATCACTGGCAACTCATTCATACTCTTAATAGAAGCAAGACAGAAAGTAACTGAAGGCCTTTATTAAAAGCTCTGACAACATAAGCCTCGTTGCTCAAGAGGACAGAAAACAAACATCCTGCATGTGCCCAGGGGAGCAGGTTACTGACTTTATATCCACTGTACCTCCCCTGCTTGACACTGGAATTGGAGTTCTGCCTGCATGGCTGAGGGTGCAGCAAGGACAGGGAGACAGAGAGGAACCTGGGTGACCCATCAGACCACCCATCTCTGCCAAGATGCTGCAGTGTGCACTGTAGTTAGTCTTCCTAGGGAAATCCCAGCTGTATCAGGCTTCTCCCACTCTCTTTGGGGGGAGCAGGGAGATATGGCATAGCCATGCACTATTCCTGCAGTTCTGCATCATAAATTTTAGCTGGCTTGCACCAAAAGGTGCTGGGATCCTCTGTCAGGACTGGAAAAAGAGAGAAACAATTCTCAGCTGCCATTAAAAGCAGGCAAGGTGCCAGTCCTGCCAAGAGAAGAGGTTCCCTGCCTGCTCTCCATTCAAGATACATCTTACTGTGGCTCAGTACAACTGCAATTCTAGATACATGTCTGGGTATTTGAGCCTTCTGCACTTTACTGTCATAGCACTAAATGTCATCCCTTAAAATTAGGTCTCAGCCCAATTAAAGCCCTTCCAGGACTGGAAGTTGTGTCTCACCTGAAGAGACCCTTCTCCCCATTTGCAGGGACCAGATACTCCTCTCCCAGCTCAGGGTGCACAGTACACCCACAGGGCTGCTCTGCAGTGGCAGCACCACAGTCCCACTGCACTGCCCAAGCAGGTACATCTCCCCTGCTGGAACCCACCATCTGCATGATGCTCAGCCCAGCTCCTGAGACCACCTGTGACCCACAAACTGAGAGCCACTAAAACAGACAAACAGAGCAAATGGAGAATCACTGCCAGAAATGTGCACATTTTTTAGTGCTTAACCTACTTACTGCTCAGAACACAAACCAAGCTCTAAAAGAGCTCTCTGGAGTAAAACACTGTAGTTAAAAATACCAGATGACTGTTAGGGAAGATCATTCCTATCTTGTGAGCAATAGCTGGAAATTATTATCTCTGTTTCAACGGTACAAACAGCAAAGGAAAAAAAACATAGAAATTCACTAAAATCAGTGGAAGAACCTCATTGATTTTATCAGCAAATGGAATCCAAGAACCTGTAACCTCTCACAGCAAAACCACATTAGATAAGGACTGTAAACATTCCTGGGAAGGACACAGAATCCTTAGGTGGAGAAGTTATGTTTACAGGCAGAAGATAAGCTAAATGGGAACTGGCACAAAAGCACACAAAATGGGGACTCTGCTCCTCAGCCACTGAATCATCTGTTTTGTGCAACACACACGTGTCCAAGGGGCCTGTGCTTCCCTGCTGAAACCCTGTGAATGAACCTCAGGGAGCAGTGCCAGACACATTGCTCCAGCAGAGCAGCTGCAGGTACTCAGCCACATCCCAAGGCACTACCATTGGCACAGCCAGAGGACAGAATTCAAGTTTTGCATTTCATCTGTACCACAACTACTAGCTGCTGAACTGTAAAGGCTACACTGCTCTATGTAAGTGGCATAAGAATCTGAACAAGCTCTGGGAAATATTTTCCATTACTCCAGCTCATTCAGCTTCTTCCTTTTTTTTCCCCCTCCAGTCTCTCTGTATCTTTCAAACTGTTTATTTTTTCAAATGCTTGCCTCTGCTCCCTTCATTCCTTCAGCTGCTCTGTCCTGAAATAAAACAGACTAGTCTTCTGCCAGCTATTTCCTTTTGTCTTGCCAATGTTACTAAAAGAGACTTGTTGGCATGCACCTCCTCCCTGACTGGCTACCCAGAACAGAAGCAGAGTCAGAAAAACACCTCACTGATTCAGATGCAGCTTCATTTTATCATGAAGCTATGGACTGCCACAGCTAACTTCTCTGGGACTCAGAGCACTGTGTGTGATGCTTACAGGTTTTATACACAGCCTGTGAGGACAAAACTGCATCTGCTTTACTCATCTCCCATTTTACTTCAGTATCCTAATCCCCACAACACATGGATCTTGTCTCTGCTAGACTTCTTTCTGTGGTGGGCCAAGTGGTTCCCCAAGAGGAAATCCAAGAACAGAATAATCTGCTCCAGGCTCTGTTCCCTGGAGGTGCATGAAAACACACCAAATTTGTCTTTAGCAGGGACACTCCTTCATTTTATAGCAAGGAAATCACATACCCTCAAACTTCTTTATGATATGCCCCAGGACATACAGTACAAACTACACGTGCTATGCTAAAACCCAGAAAGCCTCACACAGTGAAGGACAAGTCAGTACACACTAATTAGCCCAGTGGCCAGAATACTCCTTTATGTGATCCTCTAACACACAAACCTCCTTATTCAAGCCAGGAAACAAAAAAAACATACAGTAAGAGAGAGATGTCACCAACCAAGAGGGAACAGTGAGCACAGCAAGGATTAAATCTCGTTCCTCTGATAAGCTTTGATGCCAAAGTCAGCTTTGTCAAGACAGATATGTTCTCACTTAGAATCCAAAATTAGAAATCTTCTCCTGTCAGTAGACATCTTCAGCTGTATTTCAAGTTACATACTCTATCCTTTAGCCTCTAGCCACAGCCACTAGTGGCTCTCTGAACTTTGTCAGAGTGTGGTCACAAAAGCATCCAGAGAACATTTGAGCCAGCTGGTCCTGTTTTCCAGGAGAACACAGTGCCATTTTACAGGAGATGCATCTCAGAGTAGATCTGGGCTTCAGGCAAAGGCACTGAAGAAGCTCTACACTCCAGAGCCATGCTGAAGTCATACCAGGAAGAATACAGAGATCTCAGATACATCCCAGGTCATTCAGCAGTTGTTAGCCTTCACTAGCAATGCAGTTTTGGATTCTGGTCATCAGTTCTGCCTCTACCCTGCCCTACACTTAAAATACCAGTATGACAAAAAAGGGACTGTGGAGAAGACTGAACTCCAAAGAGATTCTTCTCAGCAGCTTGGAGACACACAGGATTCTTGCAGCTGTTCCTCTGAGGAAGGAGGGACAAGCAAAGGCTAATGATGCATCCTCAGGCTGCCAAGAGCAGAGAAATGCTCAGGAAGAGCCAATGCCATCTCCAGAGCTGCAGTCTATTACAGGCATAACCCACAGAACCCTCACTCTATGCACATGAAAATGCTGCAATCAACATTCTCCCAGAGAACAAATGGAGTCCTTACCTGTATTTATGAATGATGGCATTAAACAATCTCCCATCACGCCAGCAGGTAGTGAAATTTTCACACCGTACTCCAGCATAACCCTCCGTCGTTTGCTGCGACCACAGGAGCAGTCTCTCCTTGGCAGACATGTCCTCTGACTCTCCAGTAACATGGATATCAGATATCTAAAACACAGTTCAGGTAAATGTTACAGTTACAAGATATCTAAAACACAGTTCAGGTAAATATTAGAGTTATGTCTGACCCATTAAAACACTGCAGAAAATCACACTGCACTACTGAGGAATTTATCTGCATACATGAATATGATGATTATTCATGTGCTGTATCAATATTCTTTCAAGTCTTATCCTTATACACTCTGTCTGTCTTCAATATAAAATACCAAATTCATAGCTTCATAATTTCCTTCGCTTAGCCAGTTCTCAGTCTCTTAAATTCTGGGGACAATATAACACTGTTGCATCAAACACTTTACTTTTAACTATGTCTATTTTATGCTGATAATACAATCTATTTTCATGTATTATTATACACAATGGTTATAGAATTATATATGAAATGCAATGTTTTATATTTATATAGTCACACCTATACAATACCCATATTTATATCATTCATACTTTATTTAGCTACAATGTTCCTCTCTTAAAAGAGAACCATAATGTATGTATATTATATATAATATATGCTGCTCTGGAATTCAATAACAAAAGAGTCATCTACAGTGAAAACTGAGAATAACAGTAATAGGACACAATTTTCTGAGCAGCATTTTAGGAATGACTGAAGGATTATATCTAAAAATTTTGCCTGATACACAAGGTTTGTTTTTATATTACCTAAATATTATCAACTTCATGGCAGGGAAAGCTGGAAAGTACTGGGAATTTTACATATAAATACTACTTTCTAGTACAGTAAATTCTTCCCTAACAAAGTTCAGTCAGTTGGCTTGGAAAACTTCCACTGTACACATAGAGAGTTTCCCTAATTTGCACATGCATCATTACACCTCACGTTATAGAAATTGTGCTCAATGCAGATATGAAGTGGAAGAAGAAACAAAATAATTTACATTATTTTCTATTCAGGTATCCATAAAAACACAAGTTGTGGATGAAGTCCTGCAGATCCTTATCACAGGCCATCATATCTGCTGGCTCTAGGTAAGGGTAAAATACATGCACCAATGCTAGAAAGTAAAACACTTTCAACTGTTCAACTAGCCAATAAATAACCTTTTAAGATCTGCTGTGGCAAAAGACCAACTTTAAATCACTCTGCAAATTTTCTTGTACAAATCTAGGGAACTCATCTGTAGTGTGAGACTTTTTTTTTTTCCTGTGGGTTAAGCTTTATTGTATTTCAAAGCAAGAAAGCAAACTAAATGTTTTTTCAGTAGCTTTAGTTTCTATTCATCACAGAACAACCAGACCACAATATAAATGAAGTCAACCATCACCCACTTATCCAGACAAGGCTTCTGAAAGAGGTGATGTCATCTGGAAGTGCCAGATGTCTAGCAAAAAAAAAAAAAAACAGTTTCCCAAACCCTCTATTTCTTAACCTGGCATTTTCAGAAAATCATCTCTGTGTAATCCTTAACTATCTGGTTTTTTTAATATACTCTAGCATGAGCAAGCTAACAATGTAATTTGCTAATAGCCATTCCTGACTGCTAAGTTCAAACCCTCAGCCTCCTTCACGGTTCATTGACCAGTGATGTAGAGTTCAGACTGGAGAGAGTGCAAACACAGCATGTTTCAGTGCACACAAGATTCCTCTGGAAACAAATCATTTCAAATATCAAGGCAACTTCTGAAGGTTCTACTTGTATCTGTTCTTACACATAAACAACACTTGTAGCTATGGACACAAACACAAGGAGAACTTTTCTTCCTCTGAATGTGACCCACCAGGCAAGCTCACAGTTGAAATTTTCACAGAATCATAGAATCAACCTGGTTGGAAGTGACCTCAAAGATCATAAAGTCCACCCCTCCCGTGGTCACTAGCCCATGGCACTAAGTGCCACATCCAGTCTCAGCTTGAAAACCTCCAGGGATGGGGAATCCACCACCTCCCTGGGCAGCACATTCCAATGCCTGAGCACTCTCTGGAAAAAATCTCTTCCTAATCTCCAACCTAACCCTCCCCTGGCAGAGCTTGAATCCAGAATTTTGGATGTCTTATTACACAATGATCAACAAGTTTTTGATCCAAAATCTTCCCAGCACCATTTGGCATCCTAGTTAGTCATCTGAAGAGAAAGGAATACACTGGACTAGGTTTCAAAACTGAAATTGCTCTTCACATATAGAGAGAGCCCATTCCATGACAGGTTAAGGAACACTAACATTAGCCTGACCTGAAACAGCCTGAGCACTTCTGTCCTCTAAATAAAGTATTTCGGATTCCATGACTAACATTTCAGACTTGTTCATAAACACTGAATTAATATTTTACAAGTATAAAAATACACTGAGGGAAATGGAGAGTCAAAGGGCTATGTTTTATTACACTGACAAACATGAGCTCTACTTTGCAAGATGTCTTATTAACTTGAAACTACTGAACGTGTGGAGTACTACCACCACAAACCAAGGTGTCAGAATGAGCACATCTTTCTTTTGATAACCACATGAGGACAGGATAGATACTCATCCACCAACTATGCATTATCACCAATATTTCTAACATCACTTGCCACAGGGGAAAAAAAAAAAAAAAGAGAAGCACTACTAAATTAGGAATACTAGAATAGAAAATAATTTAAGGGTCAAAGGACAAAATCACCTACTGTTCAAATTCTGTCCTTCCCAGCAAACAGTTTGTGTGAACCCTTCATATACCACAAGCCTTTCATTTTTTCACTAGAAACTGTTACTAGAGGACAAATGTTCCTTAAACACAGAACAAATTACTGAGTTTGTGTGAGTTTGAACTGTTGTTTGCTAGAGATCCAGTTCTCCAAATTATTCCAAAGCCTGTGAAATACAAGTTATGCAAGAAAAAGCAGCAGATATAATTCTCTGTGCAGCCCTTCCATTTCAGGATCAAAGTCTTAATTGGCACTAAACACTCCTCTTGCTTGTAACTGGGAGAACTTGTTCACCTCTGCTACTGCAGGTGTTTCTTCTCTGCCTGGAATTTCCCTCTGCATCACACAGTATACAAAACCCATACACCAAAAAGCCCAATATCTTTGCTTGCACTTATTCCAGTGATGCAGTTTTGAGCCCAAAGAGCAGAGAAGACTTGCCAAAAGAGATCAGTGGTGGTGCTGGATTTCTGTGACTCATTTATACACTGCAAACAGAGGAGCAAGACTTGTATAGATGGTAAGAAGCCTTTTCTCTGATTCCATCTTATCCCAAATGTTTTCAAGCAAGTCTAAACTTGACATATTGTGCTTAACTGCACAAACATATGTAAAGGGCCAGAGATATATATGTCAGTTAGACTGAAACCAGAAAAGTCTGAAGAACACAAGAGTCCTGCTGTAGGCAACACCTTTGAAAAAATACAAGATCAGCTGAAGCAATTGGAAAGAGAAAAGTAAGAATGACAAAGATCTAAAAATATGTGACCTGTCAGGAAAGATAGAAAAAGTAGTCTTTATTAGGGAATCAAGGAAAACCAAGGCGAAATGTGACAACAGTCTTCAAATATGTAAAATGCTGTTGCAAAAAAGAAGGTAATAAATCAACTCTTCTTGGAAGAGGAAAAGAAGTAATGAGTTGAAAATAAGCACATGTGTTTTCAGCTAGGCTCACTTTTCAATACAAAAGACAGATAAGCACTTGAAAATGTACTTGGAAAGTATGTGAAACCACCAATAAAGCAGACACAGAAGAACAAGTATCAGTCAAGAATGGTTTTCATTAAGTTATCTTGCCTTCAGGTACAGAGATCTCCTAGATGACCTGTCCAGAACCTTTCCAGCCCTGGTTTTGTACTTCCATCAATGATTATACATCTCCTCCATTCATCAGCATTTAAGGTGAATTGCACCTGCTTCTTTGGAGTCAGGAGTTCCTTGTGATGGAAGCAAACAATACTATTCCCATAAAGCAAAACTCCTGACTTTTGCACCTTTGCCCTGCAAATCACATTTCAGAAGACCAGCTGGCATTTCTTCAACTGAACTACATAAATAGATAATGCATGATTATATGTCATAGTTGGAAGGTGCCTTGTTATCTTACAACTATTTGCCATGACAAATGCAACAATAAACAGATAACTACCTAGCCAGAAGTATTCCCTGAATATGCTGATTACAAATAATCTACATCTGTTAAATTTAAAAGTAAGTATATTGCCTTTAAGCTGATTCAAATACACGTGGGGTGTTTTTTTTCCTTCCAGATTATTAGCAGTCTTGTAGATGTAAGAAAAATACTGCATCAAAAGCTATGTAGATGCATGGCAAAAAAACATCTGAGGAACCTACAGTCAAGACAACAGTTGAGTACTGGAAGTAGATGAGTGATTCTGTTTACATGTTAGATTATTTTTTTCTTAAAAAAAACCCATTGACATCCATAAACCAGAACTGAAACCACCATAAATTAACTGGAAAAAACAAATATCATGATTGACAACACGATCCACATAAGTCATTGGTTTGGACACAAGCTGAAAACCACCAAAAACTGGTGGTAGTTACCAGGTGGTAGTTACCTTCTGCTGATACTGAATGAAAGCCAAGGCTTGTGTCAGCACAAGACATGGAATATCACAGTGGCAGTGTCCCCTGTAGAGAAGTCAAAGCTACAGCCTTGATTTTCTACTCTACCTGCACTGTGCTAAAACATCACCAAGAGAGGAGCAGGAATCCTGTTACAGTACTGTTGCACAATTTTTTGAGCTTAATGTAAACTATCTGCTCTAAGACAGCTCTGAGTTGGAACAGTACCACAGAGTATTTCCTTGAGGAAGTCACCATCCTGTATTAGGAACAAGGGCTGTAAGAATTAGCCTCAGCAGAGAGTAAGAAACTTTTCTTTCAAAGCTATTTGTGAGCAGTCAGGAGCAACACTTCAGAACACCCCTCTAAGGTGAATTTTGCAAACAGGAAAACAAAGGTAATGCAGCAGCACAAAGCCATAAACCTTTTATATGCATAATAAACTGTGCCACAGAAAGAAACTCATAGGATATGTTTCAGTAGAGGGGACTGTGCTGTTTCAGAGGGTAAAATACTGTATCTCTGTTACAGTGAAAATCAGCCAGCCCCACCACTGAGTTTGCCCTGGTGTCTGCATCTCAGATTGAAAAGCCAAAATGATTTCAGCTCTCAGCCACACCTGAGGCACTGTGTAAGCTGAGAGCACATTACAGCATGGATAAGATGACAAGGTGCAGGGAGGCCAATGATCTCTGTAATTATGGCAAAGAAGTGGTAAAAGCTGAGACTGATAAGTGCAAACCTCATGTGTCAGCTCAGGCTGGTAACAGGAACTTTGTGGATTTGTATAAATAACAGCTTTACTCAGGATATAAAAGACAGAAATGTAAGACACTAAAATGCTTGGCTAGTTCTCAAAAACAATCAGAAGGAAAGCGGTCATGACTTTGTAAAGTAATTAAAAGTCTGAAATCTAGTTTTTCCTGTATTTGTTTACAGGTCAAACCTCAGTGCTCTTAAATTACTTACACTGAGAATCTCGGGTTGAGAAAGGGAACTGAACTGAAAGCCAAACATTTCAGCAACTGAGGCTTTTAGCCTGATGTATCAGTGCTTTTCATCCTCGTACCATTATGCAGTGTTTTATTGATGTCAGTGTTGATGGGGATGCTCAACAGAAGTCTTTTTTTTCCTTCCCCTTTCCTCTGTGCTAACAAGTGTTGCATGCCTGGTTGGAGTAATAACTGCAGCAGTATTAGGAACTGTATTCCTCTCATTATACTGGAAAAAACTGCCATGCTTGGCTGAACAGACAAGGCCTCACACTCTCTTACTCAGCAATGACGTTTTGTTCAAATCAAAGAACATTCCTAAGCTGCTCCTGGATTCCAGCTAAGATTAAGAGGGCAAAGATCTCCATGTGTATTAGGAGGCTATTTGTACAAGTGTGGACTGTGTGTTGTAATTGAGTGCCTTATCTCTGTTTAAAAACGAAGCTCAGAAAAGGTATTGTTTGATTCCTGTTGCAACAGGAAATTATATCAACAACAGAAGTGTAGTGAGCTCTTTGCCACAGAGAATACCTTTGGCATATGCCCACTGCCTCTGTACACTCAACTCAAAGCTCAGATGTCCCTGTTGAGCAAGGGGGACCAGTTTTGGATCAGGTCCTGGTCTCAGGATCACACATACAGATCTCAATTGCCCTAAAGATGATTGGGGCAGAACTGGTAATTAATTAACTGGATTAAAATGGTAAGCATGGATATCAAATATTTGCTCTCCTTCTGATATTCCACACTAAGACAGTACTTTGGTTTCTTCTACTGTAAGAAGAAAATAATCCTATCCTCAGAGGGAGCTGGAATTTCAATAATTAATATTCATAGGTCATCTAGGCAGTTTGGAAGGAAAGATCTTTTAAAAGAAGTGTAGAGCATTATGAATATGATTAATGTTCACTTGTTCTATTTCAAGCTGCCTACATAGTTCTACCATTCTTCAGTTCCTAGGACCATGGCTGAAAAGAATTAGAAATGTTCCTTTCCTTGATACAAGACCCAAAGGAACTACAAAACCATCAAGAGCTGGTAAGAAAATTGACTGCAGATATGAACATGAACTCTCAAAAACTCACTTCAACTTCTAGAAACATTTTAACAGGAAAATCTCTTTCTTAAATTAGGAAACAGGTCAAACTACAGACAGAAGAACACCACGAGGATATATCAATACTCCTAAGTATAGATTTATTACATAGCCTTTGAAAAAGATCAAGTGATATGTTCTGTCCTAGGACAACCTGTAGTATCATACCATGGGGAAAAGGTTCATAAACAGCAAAGTGAAGAGATTTTTGTAATAGAAAAAATACTGTTCCAGTACTTATTCAAGCTAACTTTCAAAGCACTGTGCCAAAATATTTACCTTGCTCCTGTTTGGTGGAATGCTAAGTGATGCCTTTTCTTTTGGCAAATGGGAACGCACAGCATCAGGATAAAACCTCTTTTGTTCAAGAAGTGGATAACTTTTGCTTTCAGAAATAAAGTGGTGCAACTTTTCAGATTTACTGCCTTCTGAAGCATCTTCACTGGCTCTGCAGGAAATTATGTTTAACCCAGTTTCTTCATGTTGTCTGTGAATAGCAGAATCCAAACTAGTTACTTTTCCAGAACAAAGACCACTAGAATTCTTCAGGAATGCTAATTCTCTCCCATTGCTGTCCTCTGAATGCTTCCTTTTCCATGTACAGTGTTTCTCTGAATTCCTCTTGTCTTGTTCCCTCAACAGTGTCTCTGTTTCATCAGACTTGGTGAGCCTCTGATTATCAGCAGGACAGCTCTCCCCAGAAAGAGAATCACTCTTTGCTTCACCCGGTAAAACTTTTGCTTTAACAGCATGAACCAAAGGGTCTGTACTCACAGGCAGAGCATTGCTGGCCACTCTCACTCTCCCAGGGAAGGAATCAGCCAATTCCACACCCTTGGGCTCGATCTTGATGTTTTCTGAAATCTCCACCTCATACTGACTTTTTTCTCCATTTTCCTTATCACGCACCGAGCCTGATCCCTCCTGAATTGATTTCTTCCTCCTTTTCCTTCTGAAATATTTTCTCCCAGGAGAATGTTTAGCTGGACTTAAGGGAGCTTTGGCAGGATCTAAACACCGTTCTTCCTTTTCAGCTCTCACACATCCACAGACGTTCCCCATTTGGCTTTCTGTAAATCACAGCCTCTCGGTCTCATTCATTCCAGCATGTTCAGAGACACTTCAATCCTCCTCAGAAAGTTAAGAACTGCTGTTTGCACTGTAATTCCTTCCAGACTTCACTCCCATCTGTCTCAGGACGTAGCCATTTTGCTCCTGAGAATTGCACACGCAATAAATGCCGTGGCACAGTGCCCAGGCAGGGCCTGTGTCTGATTAGACACTGTGGCTTATTTCTGGCCACCAATCCTCTTATATAAACATCACTGCTCCAGCACTGGGCTGTAATGCTGAGTGCCTTTCACAGAGATGACATAGCATTTCTGAGCCACGGAAATTTCTCCCATGCATTTCAACTTCACATTTCACTTAGTAACTTGAGCAAGATAAGGCAGAAAATTATGTAGCAACCTTTGAAACTCTTAGCTGGGCTCCAAAGCCAAAAGCAAGCGGCACAGTAAAGATGAGCTTGGCAGATTTGTTTTGCAGTTCATATGTTTTTAGCACCTAGCCAATGATCCACAAATGGGAAGCTTAAGCTGAAGGATCAGGAATGGCTCTGACAGCTTGCTGGGGCTCAAATTTTTATTTGTAGCTGATGTGATTTTGCCCTGATTTGTCTGCTATAAATAACCTGCTGCTTCACTGCTGTCATACAAGCCCAACAGCTTGTTCAGGGCAATGATGCTGTGTGCTGGGGCTGAAATTTGTGCAGCAGAGTTAAACTTTCAGGCAGACAAAGGTGAAACAAATCATCGTGCAGCAGAGTTAAACTTTCAGGCAGATAAAGGTGAAACATATCATGAAAGCCAATCTAGCTAGAAAACTGACCTCCAGATTATTATTCATAAAAACAGAGCTTTATCCTCCTTCCATGCTCCTCTAAGGTGTATATCTGAACAAAAGAACCAAGCAGCACCTAAATACAGCTAAAACTAAGTAGAAACACAGACTTTTAAGATGCAAAGAAATCTAATCTCCAGCATACTTTGTTTGGAAAAGATCTTTTTAAGCTTCCACTTCGCTTTTGTTAGGCATATGTGAAATCTGCTAAAACCAGCAGATGTGTTTCTCATGATGAGAAGGAGCTACTGAGTGACTTGCCAGGCATTACCAGGTGTAAACACTGAGTTTCCCTTGCTTATTTGAAAAGGAATTGCAGTAATGAAACCCAGAGACTTTATCCTCAGGAGCTAATTCCACTGAAGTATTCCACAACTTAGTGACAGGAGCTAGAGTGACAGCAAAGAAGTAGAATGAGCTCCAAAGACTTTCCAGGAATACAGTTGCTCACTGTTGACTACTCTGAGGGCACTGGAGTAAAATTTGACAGTAAAGCTTAGAAAATTGTGTACAGAACACTGTAGCAGTGCCACATGGGCAGTTAGGTACAGGCACAATGCTAAGGTGTTTCTCTTCCAAGTAGACATTTATTCTGTGACTATTTTCTTTCACAGCCTCAATTTGTACCTGCATTTGTAGCATGCTCAACATACAGGTGGCACTTAGGACATTTGCTCCCTTTCCTCACAGTGAAAAAGCTGAGAAAAATCACTTTAGAAAAGTGAATTTCAGCTTGAGGATCCACTGATTTACAGCACACTTGTACATGGGGCCACCTTATTAAACAGAAAAACACAGTGCACCAAAATCTTTGTACATGCCATCACTGTGTGCACAAAGAAATGGTTTTTAGGCCTAAATATATACTTCCCTTTCTCCTCTCTCATCAGAACAGATGATTCAGGACTTTGCAGTGCAACGAACCAAGGCTGATCTCATTTCACACAGATATAGTTTCTGCTTTAACAAGGATGATAATACAGAAAGAAGATAATAGTATATTATCTTGTTATATAGTAAAAAGAGATAATAGTGTACTAAGATTAAAATCTATTCAAAAGAAATATTATCTTGATAAACCAGAAATTATGTTAAGTGTTAAAGATGCAGCGTTTGAATGAACAACTGCAAGTCTTTGTGCTGTTGAACAGAAAATGTATAAAGTAACCTACCACAAATACACTGCCAATGTTGTTCTTCCTCCACAGATTTCACAGGGGTTAAGAATTTGCTTAAAAATACTGTGAATTTAAATTTTCAGTGCAGTGGATATTTAAATTAATACACATGGGCACTGAGTTTTCTCAACAATAATTATATTAGACTGTTTAACTGAGCTTTAATGCAACTTTAAACTGTTGATATCTGTTTACCAGTCAGCATGATATCACCTTCTTCCAAACAGAAAATGTCCCTAAAGCATTCTCTGCTGTGTGCAAACTCCTGTGGATCCAGTGGCACATCAACTGCTGGAAAACTGTCAAATCACATCTCATTCAAGACAGGTCAGAAGAAACACATATGGATATTTTAGAGCTGACAGCTGAATTTGTAATGCAATCAGCAATTTCAAAAGTCCTGGATCTTGTAGGTCCTCTTTCATTAATACCTTAAATTTTGATTCATTTTCCTTAGGAGTAGGTAACTCACTTTTGCAAAAATCAAGTGCCTCTGAAGTAGAATTTAAACAAATGAGACAGTAAAAAAAAAAAAA
>NW_008664258.1:18255-32289 GCF_000695815.1 Acanthisitta chloris | reverse complement strand
ATACATAGGCAGACAGCAGGGCACACAGACACATACAGACACATTTGGCACTCACACTAGCACTAGCACTAACAGCACTGAGGGCCCATCTTGTTGCCCTCTCTGGCTGATCAGGGATCTGTTAGTGGCAAATGTATATAGGAACATGTGTACAGCATTGGCTCCTGAGCTGGGCCCAGGCTTTCAGTCTTCCCAGTAGCTGCCCTTGGATTTCAGGCTCCCAGCTGCTGACATCTGGGCATACAAGCTCCTGAGGTTGGCACCCCATTCCAGCTGCTGATATGGAACCCCTCGCTCACAGGTACACCCCTCACACACCTACCCACACTTCTCCAAAAAGAGGAGAAAAGAGGCTGAGCTGCATTTGTTCTCCTCCATTTTGAACAGGCATGTTGTATTCCTCCTGGACCTCTCTGCTTCTTTGGTTCTTCCCACATTATCTGGCATTCCGGCTCCCTTGCCCAGAGAGGTTGTGGATGCCCCATCCCTGGAAGTGTTAAAGGCCAGGCTGGATAGGGCTCTGAGCAACCTGGTCTAGTGGAAGGTGTCCCTGCCCATGGCAGTGGGGTTGGAACTAGATGTTCTTTAAAGTCCCTTTCAACCCAAACCATGCCTGGTTCATGGCAGGGAATCTTTTATGTGTAGGAATGACCAGGTTGGTGGAGATGACTGGACTGGTGGTTGCTGGTTTTGGTGGTTACTTGTGTTGGTGGCTACTGGTTCCACAACTTCTCTCACTGATGACGGTGCCTGCTGTATTGTGGCAAGCTCTGTGCTAAGCAGTTCACAAATGGTCTGAATTTGACCATACCAGACTAAGAGCTGAATGCTTATGCCATTTCTCAGACACTCAGCTCTAGCAGAAATCCTTGCATGATATTTTGGTTGGGAATTAAAAACAAAGTAATAAAAAAAGAAAGCAGCCTTTCTCATTAAAATTTCCCAAAGAAACAGCAAGGAGGCTGAAAATCCTCTCCATGTTCTGAAACAAATCCTGATTTAATTTTGTGGTTAGTTGCTTAAATGTTTCAGGAGTAGTCCTTCTCTCATTTTCCAGTAATCCCAAGAGAAGTTAAGTCCCAGACAGACATGACAGAGGGCAGAACAGTGGGACAATGTGCAAGGTCCTGATGATGGTCGGGAAAGCTCTGATTTGACTCAGCCTTAGTCTGTCACATCGGTGGCTTGAGAACCTCATCTTGCCTGCCCAAACTGAGCATATTTGATATGAAATCAGTGAGACATGATACAATACCCTTGAGGAACGTTTCTGTGTTTACACTCCCTGGAGTTGAACTGCTTTTATACGATGCTTATTTGCTGATTACAAGTGGCTCTGGCTGTGGGCAGAGCTCTCACTAGCAGCTGAGGGGATGAGTAAGGACCTCTGAGTATGTGATGTGACAATACACTCTTTTGCTTTGGTTTTCAGCCAGACATTCTGTCTATGGCTCATGTGCGATGCCTCACGCCCTCCCCTGCTCTGCTGTTTACATCTGCAATGTCTCTAATAATGGTAATATCAGGAAGTTTCACCAGTATTGTGAACTTTTTCAGGTATGTGTGTGTAGTGTCTCTGATTGCATCTCTTGTGCTCCTGGGTTTTGACATTGTTTTATAAGTATTTTCTTTCAATATGTTTTGAGCCTGCTTTTTAACCAATATTGGGGAGGAGGGAAGAAAGAAAATAAAGAACCTGGGACTCAGCATCTTTGCAATGCATGAAGGCTTCTGTCACTATAGACTTAACTGGATGTGATTCATCCTCATATTGAAATGAATCTGTAATATTCAGATCATTCTGAAGTTCTCAATGTTTGTGCTGGAAAGGACATGAATGGAACAACTACTAAAGTTATGACAATATTCTCCTTTTTAATTGGAGATATGAACATCTGGGATCTTCAAGGCAGGCCTGACATTCCTGGATGATCTCACCCCAATGCAATGCTGTCTTTTTTTTTTCTTCCAGTTTTATAGCATGGCTTTTCTATGGCATGACTATTTCTGGGCTCCTGTATTTAAAAATCAAGAAACCAGAACTGCCAAGATCTTACAAGGTGAAGTAAGAACACAAACCCCTCAAACCCTTTTCCTATATTACCCAAATGACTAAGAGAACATTATAAAAAAAGAGTGAGCACTGGTTGCTTACAGATTTAATGTGGTTGACCTTGCTTTTTTAATTTCAAGTTTTGTCTCAGCAAAGTCAACAAGGGGTGAGATAGTGTGAATATACAGGCATAAGTCAAGGCTGAATTCTCTGTCTTGGTAAGCTAATAATGCACTGCCCCTTCACTATGAAAAATATATCTACCTTATCTTCTTTTATTTCTAAAAGATTTGAGGTAAATGAAGGATGATTCTGAACAACAGTGCAGTCACCTGTTTATGCTCTCAGACCTTGGTCACACTCCTCAGAGGGTAGCCCAGGTGTAAGAAAATTGCAGAAGGAAAAGTAACTCAGCCAGAATGCCCCAAGTCCTTTGAGACAGCCAGAGGGCAGGTTTGTTCCCCACAGAACACCTAAGAGGCAGCAAATCAGGAGTCACATGTTCTTCACCCTGATGCCATCACTGAGCTCACCTGCAGTGCTTCCTCAGTGACTGAGGGAAGTATTTTTATAGAAAAGATCACAGGGATCCATGAGACTGTGAAGAGGACAGTGACTTTTCCCTTAGACAAGCTGAATGAACATCCTAGTTTTCATGGGGTTCCTTCAGGAGCTAGATGACAGGCTGTGCAAAGCAGTACTGAGTGTCCTTTGGGGCCTTGTACAAAGTACAGGAGCAGTGCTCAATTAAGCCTTCCAGTCACTGACTCTATCCTGAAATTAGGATGCTGGGTGAGCACATTCACTCATGTTAGCTGAATGGGCTTTGAAGAAAAGAAGTCCTGTTTCTGTATTAGTGTTTCACACACTGTATAGAACTCTCATAGTCTTTCTGGCCAGTCTGGTGAGGATGTCAGCCTGCCACAGCCTTTGGCTTGATGACCTGACTCTTTCCTTAACTAGAAGCAGCTCATATCTGAAGGTTCCACGCCAACTGACAACCTATGCCCTTGGTTTGAAAACAATCATTTTTGTTAGCATTTTGCCAAAAGTGTTAGAAGACAGTGAGGAGGGAGCAGACTAGAGCATCCCACTAAGGCAGATGAAGCCAACAGCAGGTTTTTTCCATGCTCTCACAGGTAACTGTGAACAGCATTTCCTTTGGTCTAAATCTGTGCTCTTGTGTTGGACAAAAAGCACACAAAAAAAGGGAAAATCCCAGCCTTGACATTCAGTTTTTCATCTTTTTGTGCAATCATTTTATCTTGTGCATTCACTAGCCTTTGAGAGAAGGTGGCTTCAAGTTTAAGTTTAAATGCTTTCTGACCAAGCTTATAGAAAGTGCCTCTGAGATTGCCCATCCATCTGTCAACACATGGAAAAACCTTTTCGCCCAAGGGTTCTAAGGTATGGTTGATTAGTACACAGCTGCTCTGTGCTTTGTCCACAGCTCAGCTTTTACGTGCGAAGTGGTAGGGAGAGCAAGAAGAGACCTGGCACTAAAACCAGTACTTTGCATCTTCAGGTCTAAGAGGGCAGGAAAGAACAGGGGATAAGGTGCATGGTGGTGGTGTAGCTCTTGTGGAGATGTTCAGCCTTGGAGTGGGACTGGGCTGGGAAACAGGATGTCTGGATTAATTTGGATTTCTAGGTAAAACCTCATGTTACAGCAAGGTTTCGTCTAAAAACCCTGCAGAAGTTTTACAGTTGTCCAGACCCTCAGCAGCCCAGAATTATGTGAGTCATTATGCTGATGTTTTGCTTTCACAGGTCCCAATTATCATCCCCATAATCGTGCTGATGGCAGCTGTGTACCTGGTGTTAGCTCCCATCATTGATCAGCCCCAAATGGAGATCCTCTACATCATCCTGTTCATTTTCAGTGGCATCATTCTTTATTTCCCACTGGTTCGCTTCAAGCGGCACCCTCGCTTTTTACAGACACTCACTTTACACCTCCAGCTGTTCCTGGAAGTTGCTCCGACCACCAGGGATGCAAACTGAGATAATGTCCTCCTGGCATATGGCTGCCTGTCCTTCATGGTTTATCCCAGCACCTTGGTTTGCAAGGCTCAGAAAACATTCTTCTGTAAGGAGGAATGAGTATAATGAAAGTGACACTAAACTTTCCAGCTGAGATGGACTATAGCCATGACTCCTGAAATTTCCTTAAAATTTTGGGGACATGTTTTTCTCATTTTCAGCTCTGCCTTGGCAGATTATATACAGATTCCAAAGGAATAAGTGCTCTTGTATTTTCCATCCCAAGAAAAGCTGTTTGTCAAAATCTCAGCTCTTATGTTTCAAGCTAATAGGCAACAAAAGACTGACAATGAAATATTATTCCTATAGCAGGCTGTGACCCTAAGCCATTCCTGGCAATGCCTTTAAGTATTTCTACCTAGTTCTGTCCAATGTGACCACAGAGCTTCTCAGATCAATAAAGAATGGGCTCACCATGATCACAGCAAAAAACCACTTTTTCACTCAGATATTTGCTCTGGGAAGACCTTGCATCTTCAAGTCCTAGGTGCATAGTCACAGCTGTCTTTTCTATGTCTCAGAAATAATCCCACATCTCCCATAGAAAAACCTTGGACATGAGACAAGAAATGCTTTAAAGCTCTGTCAGTTTACTCGGTTGAGAATGCACTTGTCATCTAGGATCCATCCATTCATGGTGAAGACACAAGCGACATCACTCAAGTCCCAACAGTCACCCAATATTTTTCCTGTAATTCCCCAGAAGACAAAGATCTTGTGACAAAGTGAGGAAAAACCCACCCAATTCTAGAGCACATGTGCCAGCAAGACTCTCTCCCTGGGAATTAAAGAAACCACATACTGGGCTACATTAGGACAATTGTGGCCAGCAGATCTAGGAAATACTCTGCCCCTTAAAACTCAACACCTGAAATCATACATCATCCAGCATTGAGCCCTGGTGTTCAAAATAGAGTTGTGAAGGCCATAGAGCCAGGCTCTTTTTGGGGGTGGCAACTAAGGGCAACAGCCACAAATTGTGGCTGGAGCTGTTCAGACTGGACTTAAGGAAAATTTCTTCACCAGGAGGGCAGTACAACCATGGAGCTGTGTGGAGGAATGTGGTGAGATCTCAGTTCCTTTACATTTTCCAACACAGCCATTTCCACCAATTTATGTGATTCTAAAGGCACAGCACAAAAGTTATGGGCTGTGCTCTCACCTACACCTGACACACTGATGTTGCTGTTGTTTCCCATTACCTTGAGGCTCAACTGTTTTTCTCCTGTTCTTGGGGAAAGAGAGACATTATATGCTGTTTTCTTCCCATTTGTCCAGATTGTTCCTGGATGAGACCTGTCCTGTTAGAGGCTAAAAAGGTCTTGAAGTTAGTCCTTAAAATGTCTTGTTATATCTTAAAGTACTGAAAGTTACTCAGGTCAACTTTCTGTCAGCATTCTTCTACAGATCTGTACCTAATGCTGCTGCAGCCCTGGAACAGGGTCACTCGATCCTCTTCCATCCCATCTCAGAGCTGTGTATCTGATTACAGTCTCATTCTGCAATGCCACCCCTCCTGTTCCTCTGAGTGGTGATACCAGCAGCTACAGGGATGCAACAAGAGTCTGTTTTTCCAAGTGTTAGGCATGATAATAGGATAGGCCAGTAGCTGCTCATCTAAATCCTTAGCTTAAACAGTGTTTAAACAGTGTTTAGTGTTTTTACTGGAGTTATCAACAAAGGCCAATGAAGGAACAATTTTCTTTCCTAAATCCTATGACAATGAAAAATTCTTGGAATGCCACCTTATCTTCCTTCCCCGTATACTTTGAAGGAGAGTGTGTGCTTAAAGGACTGATGAGCTCCAGGTTACCTTCTCACCGCTGTCCCAGGCTCTTCATCGGATGTCAGGCAAGCTTCTTAAAGGACCTTCATGTCAGCTACTTATCTAAAAATGAGGATAAAATGATTTCTCTGACTATAGTATTTTTTTCAAAAAAACGCACTTATGCAGCCTACCACAGGGGGCTGTGCTCTTCTGAAGTGGAGACTAGTGATGAGTGGTCCCTTCCAACCCAAACCATTCTATGATTCCATCTACAGTCCATATCTAGAAAGTGAGAATTTAAAAGCTTATTTAAAGGTTAGACATGCACAGTAGTTGGTGCTTTAGTAATCTATGCTTGCATACCTAAGTACAATCAGGGCTGGTATTGTCTGCATGCAATTCTTGTGGAACAGGAGTTATTCCAGCTGTTTGATATAATGGGTGTAGTATACTATAGATGATGTGAAGATGAAAGGATTAAATAGTTTGCTCAGCCACACAGGAAATATGTGGAAAATATGACTGTTTCCCCAAGTTCCAGTCAAGCATGTTACCATGTAGCTCATTCTTTCTCCCTGTGCACCTGTGAGATATGAACAATAACAATGAACACAAAAAGACTTAGCACTTTGGATAAATAGCCTTTATTTGTTAATTGGTTTGTGTCTGAATACAGGGGAGCTGAAAAGCTACATCATATTTTGCACCAATCTCATTTTCTATAGATATTACTGTAGCGAGATGTTCTTTTTATTTATGTGGCCCAGGATTTGCAAGCACAGGTGTTTATAATGCCAAAACAAGATGCAGAAAGGTCAGAGAATGGCAAAGTAATTACAATAAAGTGGGCATTACAATGAAGTGAGTTGATGTGGCTGTTTTTGTTTTTACCCAAGAAAACAATTCTATAGAAATTTTACTGCATGATCATAAACAATGAGCATCAGACTCATCGCTCCTTGGTCGGAAGGTTTAACTTCATGCGTGGGTGCTTATATGTTCATACACTCATTTTTCAAAATGATTGCATCTCTATTCAACCCCAGCATATGCAAATCAGAATCGCTTTTTCCTTCATCAGGCATTTACAATAGAAGTGTCAGGAAGAGGCAGCATGTCCTTACCTTTTGTTACTGCAGCACAGTGACAACATGACAGCAGATAGAGCTCTGTAACTGCCACTTGTACAGGTCGTACGATGGTTGTACAGGACCACGTTGGTCCTGTCTGTCCCCAAAGCTCCAGGTCCCTGTGAGCTGTGCTTGGCCCCTTTCTTCATGGGCTCAGAGGAAAGCTGGATTATCAGTATCACCCTCAAGACAATCATAAGGTCTATACTTCACCTCAAGATGCTCAGAATAATTGAATCCTATCCTTTGGCTGACAACCTGCAACCACCAGCTGGGAGTTTTACCTTGCTGCACAAAGCTGAATATATTCTGGGCCTTTTCCTGACTTCCTCAGAAGCGTCAGAGATGAACTACACCTTGGGACAGTCAGGAACAGTCCAGTGTGTGAGACAGTACAGAAAATTCTCCCTTGGTGATTACCTGGTAAGCCTTGTTCATATGGCCGAGTTTAAGTGACTGTCATCACTTGCGGCTGAGAAGAAATTTCCCCTTGGGTGGGACAGAGCAGAATCCATAATGACTATAATTTTCTTCTGTTGGAGAAACACAGTTCACCTGCTTGGATTGGCTGGGTTTATCTTACCAGTTCTCTGCCAGTGCAGAGGGTTTGGTGTTCAGTCTCTCCTGCTCTTTCCTGGTGCACACTGGAGGCTTCACTGGAGCCTCTCAGCAGTGCTAACTTGTGCTCCAGGACATCTCACTGATTGTAGAGCTCCCACTTTCAGAGATGAAATAAACACTGCCAGCTCTGGAAATCACAGACCATTCCAGTGTGGGTGGAAATCAACCTCTGGAGGTCTCTAGTCCAACTCCCATCCTGGAGCAGAACTATTCTCCGCACTAGATTAGGTCACCTGTGACTCTGTCTCTGCATGTTTTGGAAAACACCATGGATGGAGAGCCCACATCTCTCTGCACTGCCCTGCTGATAGTGAAATTTTCCTGATGTTCGGTCTGAACATCTCAAGCCACAGATCATGGCTGTTGCCCTTCACTGTATCATCTGCTACTGCCAAAGAATTGGCCCCATCCTTTTTGTAACTCTCCTTCATTGAGCTGTAGGTTGCTATTACATTGCCTCTTCTTTTTGCCAAACTCAACAAGCCCAATTCTTTCAGCTTCTTCATTTAGGTAATGTGCTCAGGGCCTCTGACTGTCTTGGGAGCTTTCTGCTGGACCCTCCCCAATTCCTCCACTTCCTTCTGAACTGGTGAGGGGTCAGGTAGTACTAAGTGGACGGTTGGACTTGATGGCCTTAAAGGTCATTTCCAACCTTCATGATTCTATGATTCTTTGAAAATTGGATGCAACATTCTAAGTGTGCCCTCACAGGTATCAAGTCTACAGAGACACTGACATCCCTTGGTCTGCTGACCATACCTCTACTAATGTAGGCTACTATGTGTCACCCCAGCTCCTTTCAGCCAGTCAGCCCCAGCCTATGCTGGCACATGAGGTTATTCCACCAGAGGCTGGACTCATGCCTCTCATTGCTGAACTGCAGGATGCAATTGCTGACCTAATCCTCAAGTTTCTCTGGGTGCATCTGGATCAAAGCTCCACCATTTGGCCTGTCAACCACTTCCCCTAATTTACTACCACCTGTGAATTTGCTGAGAGCACATTTTGTCACATCAACCAGGTTGTCCATGAAGATACTGAACAGTATTTGCCTCACATCCAACTCTGATGATACCTATTACCAGCTGCTGACCAGTTGTCAAGTCACCAATGTAGCCTTAGCTTGCTCTGTAAAGCTACACGCTTCTAAGTGCTTCACCTGACTCAGTCAAAGGCAATGGCAAACCCTTATTTTATGTAGTTGGTGCTCACATTAGAAACTTTGACTAAGCTGTGATAAATCC
This sequence comes from Acanthisitta chloris, assembly GCF_000695815.1. Taxonomy (NCBI): domain Eukaryota; kingdom Metazoa; phylum Chordata; class Aves; order Passeriformes; family Acanthisittidae; genus Acanthisitta; species Acanthisitta chloris. Next base: position 23,430 of record NW_008664258.1, on the reverse strand, counting down.
AGCAACAGGATGACTCAGTCTAGCAGTGCAGAGGGATCTATATCTTGCACTTTACCATTTATTGACTAGTTAGTTGGATATTGTCAGGGTCTTTGTGTGTGTGACTCATTCCTCATGAAGGAGTGATTTTTGCCAAAAAAGGATGCAGACTCTGGGGCATACAATAAATGGGTGGTCTTAGGTTTGTGAACTAGCAGTGAGACTAATGGGTAGTGAAATGGCCCATCTGCTTTTAGAATCAAGCTACCATGTCAGATTTGTCCTCAGAGACAGTGAACTCTCTGGCTTGAGTGTGTGGCAGATAAATGATCATCTTATCCTTCTAAAGGTTGGTCATTAGTTCTTATTGTTTAATTTCATGGACAGTGCCCTGATTTCCATGCAGTGAGATGACAGGCAATGGGTGAGCTGAGAACGGGGAAAACGAGAACTAGATTGAAAGAGAATTCCTGTATCTGCAGGCCTTGGCTTGTGTGTCTGAATTATCTATGTAAAATCCAGACATGGACAGCACCTAAACAACAAAGACAAGTGCCAGGAAGCTCTGAAATGCCGGAATAAAATTTCTTTGCTCAGCAGTGATTGCTTTCCTTTCTGTTTGTACATTCTGAACCTGTTCTTTAGTTCACAATCTATTTTTTTCCACAGGATATATGTGTCATTACCAAAGCAGAGCAACAGTTCAGTATTTTGACTTTTCCCATTACTCAGTCTGTGGTTGCCAAACTTCATCAACAGGTCATGATTCTTCTGAAGGGATAGCACCAGAATGCATACAGATTTCCAGCAGAAGGTATGAGCCCTGACACAAGGGGTACCACCACAGCCCCATTGCTCCCAGTTCCAGAATTAGGGATCCAGAGCTGCCCCAGGAATCTCTCAGACTATTGGTCCTGCTGTCCTCCTCCCTTTGCTGTGGCCTTACTCCAGGGCTCTGCATGCTCAGCTTTCCACTCACATCCCACCCTGTTTAAGAGGAGGCTAATGAGAATTCAGCCTGGCTGAGCTGTTGTGAAGTTCAGTTCATTCATGTTTGTAAACAGAAGGAAATCATCTCATCTCACTGAAGAGGAAGCAGGAGGATCAAACGATGCCAACAGTCTTCTTTCTCCCTAGGCCAAGCAGCCCCTTTTACTTCCAATCTGTATTAAGCATGCAGAGCCTGCAGAAAATAGGCAGGGTTTAATTCTCACTGAAGGGCCACTCTGGTAAGTTGTACCAGCTGAGCCACATCTTTGGTGTCCTCAGATGGATCCCAGTCCATCAGGGCCATGTGGACACCCTGCAGGCAGGAGCTATGCCTCACTCACTGTGAGAAAAGGCAGAGGAGGCTGGTTGTATCTGAGCATGTCCAGATGATGCTGCCAGCTATCTCAAGGATCAGGGTCCCTGGGATCCCCAATGCCTGCAGAGAACTGTGCTCCTTGGAGTGAGATGAAAAGCTCTGATCAGACTCTGCTGCAGGTTCCTGCCACACTTCCCATGTACCAGGCACAAGCATGACTGTGGTTGAAGAAACATATGGTGACTTTTAATTCCCTTGGTGCTGCATGGACTCCAAGCCACTGTGGGAGCAGAAATGGTCCTTAAAAATCTCCTGCAGCCTTCAACAACTTCCTGAAGGATTGTGCCATCCAGTCTCCCCCAGCTGCCAAGCTGCCCAGCAAACCCCTGCTTGTTTTTTCATTCTCATTTAGTTTACTTTGTGCCAAAAAGAACATTCCTCAGATTTATAACGCAAAAGACCCCTCAGACAACACCAAAATACTTTACTCAGGACACCTAAATGTGGGCAAAGGGCAGGGTTTGGGAATAGCCATAGCACAGATGGGGCTGATGGGGAGAGAGGTAGGCAGGGTGGGCATTGCAGAGCTGTGGGCTGAAACCTCAGCTCAACCCTGTCTATCTTAAAATCGCAGAATCATTCGGGTTGGAAAAGACCTCCAAGATCATCATGTCCAACTGTTAACACAGCACTGCCAAGTTCCCCACTGGATCATGTCCCTAAGCATCGCATCTACACATTTTTAAATGCCTCCAGGGACAGTGATTCTACCACTTCCCTGGGCAATCTTAGCAAGCTTCACAAGCTTGACAAGCCTTTCAGTGAAGAAATATTTCCTGATATCTGATCTAAACTTCACCTGGAGCAACTTGAGGCCCTTTCCTCTTGTCCAACAGAACAAGCAACAGCTCGTTACCTGGGAGGAGAGACTGACCCCCACCTCACTGCAACTTGTTTCTGGTAACTGTAGAGAGCAATAAGGTCTCCCCTAAGCTCAGACAAGTCCCTTGGGCTGCTGTCCCTATGGCAGGTGAGAGGGTCCCCGTAGCCGAGGGCAAGGGAGGTGACATCACAGCGGACAGTGGTGCTGGCAGGTATCAGTGGCAGCCAGGTGATGAAGATCTCTTCATCCAGAGGCAGCATCAGCCTCTCCCTCGCCTGCAGCAGGGCAGGATGGAACAGCTGAGCTGCCCTCAGGTGTGCAGCAGAGCCTGAGGAAGGGATCTGTTCTGGCCAGGGAGTTGTGTCACCCTGCTGCCATGGGCAACCCCATCCAGTCCCTGACCACCCAGACCTGCCCTGTGATACCACCCTTCAGCTCCATCTACTGACATCACAGAAAAGCTCGTTTGGGGGCAGGAGAATGAGATCAATCAGTTTTGGCTGTGGTCAGACAGATGCCAGCTCTGGAGGAAGGGAAAGGGCAGTCCTGTTGCTGGAAGTGAAACGGAGAGAGGGAAAAACTCCTGCCCTCCACAGCAGTGGTCCTCGGGTCCCTGTGTCTCTCTGCTCCTGAGACCATACCCCAGGCACTGGTGCTCCAGCACCCACCAGAGCCATCCACTGAACTGCATCAAGAATACTTCTCTTGGGCTGCAGCAACTTCTCCTGCCCTGGGACAGGGAATTCTCCCAGGGACCCTGGCTTTTTTGCTTGAAGCAGTAGTGGCTAGAAAGGAAAGCAGCTTATCAGGCTGAAATCAGCACGGGTCCTTGTGAAGTCAGGCAAATTCATGAAAACTGAATTATTCATGGCTGTATTCAAAACATACCCATTCCCCTGCCATGTTGGAAATTCAGATGAAATTCTTTCATACTGGAGTTGGATATCCCCTAGAGGTGCTTTTGTAACACATTTTGAAACCTGGCTCTTTGTCTCATCTTGAGATCAAAGTTGGTTGGAAAGCAAGGAGCTGCCTCCTGGAGCAGGCAGGACCTTGCCCAGCCGAGCTCAGGACTTGCTGGAAACCCACAGGGTAAAACTCAAGGCTCAAGTTGTGTAACTGAGCACAAAGTGAATCTGACTTTTTCATTTTGCTGTTCAAGGTGAGTGCAAATGGATAAACACATGGGAAAATGGTGAAGGATCGGATACAATTTTCCTATAGCTTGGAGCTTTGATGGAAGAAAGCTAGCATTTATTTATGATGTGTTGGTCCCTACCACAGAGAAGCTGTAGCTGTGAATTAGGACATATTCAGAAGTCCCCTCAAAAATTAAACTCTTTGCCAGAGACCATCTCAGCATAACTTCACCATACAATGTGTGAAATGTGCAGAAGAATAATGTGTGCTTCCAGTGGATGCAGTTTAAAGGCTGGAGCCCCAGCTACTGTGGAGTTCAATGGGCTTTGCAAAGTGTGACCCATGGAAATGCTTTGTGGGACAGTGCTACCTCCAGGAGTGTTTTCTTAGAAGATATGGGTCTGGCAAACAAACTCTGTTCTCCCTTTTCAACATTTCCTCAGACGAGAGAGGGGGAGCACGTTCCTCCTGGGACTGAAATAAGACAAAGCTATCAGTCCACCAGCTCAGCTTGTCCACAAGGATGTATCTCCCTCCCCTGCATCTCCTATAAGGAATATCTGGATCCATGCTCATGACATGTCAGCAGCCAGAGAGATATCTTATATCAGTACAGCTTCAAGCAGAAATGGAGATATTTAACCCATATCATACAGCTTGTAAAGCAAAGAATACATGTAAAAGCACTATATCTGCTCTAGTTTGTAAGAGGATATAGAAAATAAAGTCAGAAAGGGCAAAAACTTTGGCTGTCAGCTCTGACAATATCCTGGGCAGATGTGGTGAGAGTCATGAGAGATATTAACTATAGCTAATTAATTTTCTAAAAGCACTTTGAAAATTATGATATTACTTTGACCTGATAATGACACAGTTTCTTTGTTACTACTTGGAGCAGTGAATTTTCCAGGGTTATGATCCATTATCTTTTTTTCCTCAAGCCACTGCCCTAGAACCCATTTTGTCCTGGGGACCCTGACCATCTTCTCTTTGGAGGATCTGTGCTGTCCAGGACACTATCCCAGCATTTTGTGTGGGTGGCTTTGGCTTAGACTTGGCTGTCTTGAGGTTTGTTGAAAAAAACATTCAGATATTTCCTGGTGGTGAATGCAGAAACAGTCAGGAGAAGCAGGAAGAAATGAGAACTGATCAGGTGGGTGAACCTGGATGACATTTTGGAGTCACTGGGAGAGACAGACCAAGAGATGGAAGAGCCAGAACTTTGTCAGAGCAGGGACAACACCACAGCCTACAATGCCATTGGCTGGGGAGGGCTCAGTTTTGGAGCTAACAAATAGAAAGAGAAAAAATATTATTTGGTGGAAGCCAAGGTGAAGGGGTGGAAGAAAGGGGGAAGATTAACTGAGTGTATTATGAACCAAAGAAACCAGACATTTTCCCACCCATCACTGCACTATTTGGTATGATTTCTTATGTGCTTCATGAGCAGTAGCTAGAGATGGTACTTGAGGCTGGAGCCACTGTGTGAAGTCAGGCACTGTGACAGGAGCTGTGCCCCAAAGTGCCTGCAGCCCCCAAAGCAGTGAGACAGGGAGCGCACCATGCCAGACCAGTGCTGCAGTGTTGTGCTGCTTTAGGGGTGGAAATCTCAGATCTTCTCTCCACCATGACATTGGAGGGAGGTTCAGGTGGGCCTCCTGGCCTCCTCTGTAGCCCTGCTGTCTGCTACTGAGCTCCCCAGGTGGAGAGAGGAGGCTGCCAGGAATGGGTGCTGGGTGTGAGGATGTGCTCAGGTGACCTGAGCCACTCTGTCACTTCTCAGCAGGAGGATGTCACTGCCCCTTGAGTGCTCTCTGTGCACCTGCTGAGCCACACACAGCCCTGTGCTTGGCACTGAAATTGTCCC
>NW_008664258.1:16185-18228 GCF_000695815.1 Acanthisitta chloris | reverse complement strand
CACACCATCCTGGGTTTCCTGCAGGAGCCTGACCTGAAGGTCTGTGTTGCCCTCTCTGCTGCCTTGTGTGGTTCGCCCAGCAAAACCACATTCTGTGGCCCTAGATGGGGGGTGTAAAGAAGGAACAGGCACAACAGCTAGTAATGCATGAAAATCAAACATGATATAAAACCTGGATCATTTTAATCACACAGCTTTAAAACCATCCCTCTACTTCAGCAGTGTCATACTGGGGTTAGATGTGGCCAAACTGTCTCATTCACAGCTAAGCTTCTCCTGAAGGCCAATGCAGCTCAGTCTGAGGCACATACAGATCTCTCTGAACTTCTTCCCCCAAGTGGATTTCAGCCCCTGGTCATGTCCCAGACTTTATGGAAACACAGACAGATCCAGCTCATGTCTCTCGTGGTCTAACTGGGTCACAGGGAGCTTTCAAACAGTCTGATGCATCTCCAGAGATGATGGAGAGATGTGTCCTCCAGCATGAGGCTTTTCTTTTGGAAGGAGTTTTCCCATCAACCTTGGTTTCCCAGTGGGAGAAGGCATGGCAAAATACTGCCTACTCCCACCATCACAGCCTGCTGCCTGTCCATCCCCTGCATCCAGGGAGCAGAGGGCTGATCATCTTGGGCACCCTGAGCTACCCCAGACACCCCACTAGCCCCTTATGCTGCTTCAGAAGGCCAACTGCATCCTGGGCTGCATAAAATGCAGCATGGCCAGCACTTTGAGGGAGGTAATTCTGCCCTTCTTTTCTGCTCTCATGAGACCCCACCTGGAGTACTATGTCCAGTTCTGGTGTTCCCAACTCAAGAAGGATGTGGACCTGTTGGAGCAAGTCCAGAGGAGGCCATGAAGATGATCAGATGGTTGGAGCACCTCTCCTATGAAAACAGGCTGAGAGAATTGGGGCTGTTCAGCCTGGAGAAGAGAATGGTCTGGGGAGACCTTATAGCACCTTCCAGTACCTAAAGGGGCTACCAGAAAGACAGGGAAAAACCTTTTCACATGTCATGTTGCCATAGGACAAGGGAAAAACTAAAAGAGGGTTGGTTCAGATCAGCTATAAGGAAGAAATTTTTTATGATGAGGGTGGTGAAACACTGGCACAGGTTGCCCAGAGAGGCAGTGGACGCCCCATCCCTGGAAATCTTCATGGTCAGATTGGATGAGGCACTGAGCAACCTGGTCTTGTGGAAGGTGTCCCTGTGCATTGTATGGGGGTTGAACTCGATGGGCTTTAAAGGTCCCTTCTACCCCAAACTGCTCTATGACTCTATGATTCTTCCTTGGGAGTCCTCAGCACACAGCCTGCCTGTCCTGAAGACAGTAAGGCACTGAAGTCATGCTGTATTGACCTGAAATGGTGCTTCAAAGCACATAGAGAGCAAAGAGTGGAGCCAAGAACTGAGCCTGAGCTCCTTACAGCCTCCCTGCCCTGCATCAGAAATGATGAAACATTTATTGATTGCAATGAAGCATTGTTGCACTGAGAGGACCAAAGCAGGAGTCCACATGGCTAAGTGTTTCAAATCCTTTGCCTAATATTTTTCTAACTACAAAAATGTATGTTTTTTTTCTTGCAGGCAGACATTTGGCAGCAGAGTTAAGTGAACCCTAAGTGCTATTATAACTTAGACCCATCTTTGGGAGCAAAGTGATGCATGAAAAAGAGCTGTCTTTATAAACTCTTAAAAGCACATATGACTCTGCATCCTGCTTTTCCATTGAGACTTACAGACAGCTTCCAGCAGGATCACAGAGTAGCCTGTGGGCAACCTAATATCAACACTGTGTCATCTTGTCTGTTTATTTGGTGAATTAAGATTTTCATACATTAATGCAATAGAGAAATTCAGCAGAAAATTCACTTGGGGGGAAAAAATAGGCCTGAGACTCCAAGGCTGAGGAATTTAAATCAGACTCTCTTTCAATAAATGCAACCCATTAAGAGCCCCTTGAATGTCTATTTGAATATTTCAATTTAAAATGCTAGTTAGAGTAAATAAAATATGCTTCAGTTCTGCAAATTAAATTTATCTT
>NW_008664258.1:0-16139 GCF_000695815.1 Acanthisitta chloris | reverse complement strand
ATTTCTGCCCTGTGGTGTTTTCATAGCAGTCTGAGTCATCCAAAGCTCCCAAGCTAAATTAATTTCTGAATCTCATAGTTGATATCCCACAGACAAAGCCATGTCTGTGATTCAGAAAAGAGCTGATTAATACGGAGCAAGAGGAAGCCAAGCACTGCCATTTGCTCCTGCCCTTTTCCCCCAGCCCACTGCAGCTTGCCTGGCTTTCTGCTGCAGCTAAGCCCCTGTAAGCCTGGCCAGCACACCTTTGCTCGTGCTACATCCTGTCACCAGCTTCATCCCTCCCTGGGTTCAGCTCCAGCCTCTCCAGCCTGTCCTGGCCCTGTACAGAAATTGCTCCTGCAGCTTGTTGCTTCTGTCTGCTGGAGCAACACTGTGCTGGGTTAGGAGGATAAGACCCTGACTTGCAGTGCATGTAGGGTGCTCATACCAGAGCCTCATGTGTCAACAAGTGATAGTTCATAGCCAGCAAGCTGTGCCATGGGATTTCTCCATCTTCTGCATGCTGGTGAGGCACAGAGGAGCTGCACACGCCAGTGACAATGCCTCAGGTGGATGGATTTTTTCAGCATTTTTGTCTCCTCTGCTTTTCCTCTGAACATTCAGCCAGTTTTTGGGCACCAGACAAAGGCACTGGCCCCTCCATGGAGCACAAGTCCCAGTGGAGACACAACAGAGTCCACTATAAGCCATGTACTCCCAGTCCCTGGATCCTCCTGCACCCTCAACTGGGCTTGAGAGCATTTCAGCTGCAGAGGTGCAGACCCAGCTGTGCCAGGAAACCATTGACCAATCAGTCTCACCTCTGTGCCTGGCAAGATCATGGAGCAGATTCTCTTGGAAGCTATGCTTAGGCACATGAAAAGCAAAGAGGTGATTGGTAATAACCAACATGGCTTTACCAGGGGCAAGTCATGCCTGATGAATTTGGTGGCCTTCTATGATGGGGTCATTGAATTTGTGGATAGGGGAGCATTTTTGACAGTGTTTGACACTGTCCTGCATGACACCCTTGTCTCTAAATTGAAGAGACATGAATTCAATGGGTGGACCACTCACTGGATAAAGAACTGGCTGGATGGTCACACACAGAGAGTTGTGGTCAGCAGCTCATTGTCCATGTGGAAGCCAATGATGAGAGGTGTCCCTCGGGGGTTGGTGGTGGGGCCGATACTGTTCAGCAATGGACAATGGGGTTGAGTGCACCTTTGCTGACAACACCAAGCTGTGTGGGGCAGTCACGTGGAGGCAAGGGAGGAGTGGTGTCCCTCAGGGGCCAGTGCTGGGGCTGATACTATTTAACATCTTTGTTGTCAACATGGACAGTGGGCTCAGTGCTCCCTCAGCAAGTTCGCTGATGACACCAAGCTGTGTGGGGCAGTCACATGCTGGAGGGAAGGGATGTGCCATTCAGAGGGACCTTGACAGGCTTGGGGTGGGCCAATGCAAACCTCATGAAGTTCAACAAAATCAAGTGCAAGGTCCTACGTTTGGGCTATGGCAATCCTAGGCACACCTACAGGTTGGGTGGGGAAGTAATTGAGACCAGCAACGAGGAGAAAGACTTGGGAGTGACAGTGGATGAGAAGCTCACCATGAGCCAGCAGTGTGCACTAGCAGCCCAGAAAGCCAATCAAATTTTGGGCTGCATTAAAAGGAGAGTGGCCAGCAGGTCAAAAGAGGTGATTCTTCCCCTCTGCTCTAGTGAGACCCCACCTGGAATACTGCCTGCAGTTCTGGTGCCCTCAACATAAGGATGTGGAACTGTTGGAGTAAATGCAGAGGCAAGCTCACCATGAGCCAGCAGTGTGCACTAGCAGCCCAGAAAGCCAATCAAATTTTGGGCTGCATTAAAAGGAGAGTGGCCAGCAGGTCAAAAGAGGTGATTCTTCCCCTCTGCTCTAGTGAGACCCCACCTGGAATACTGCCTGCAGTTCTGGTGCCCTCAACATAAGGATGTGGAACTGTTGGAGTAAATGCAGAGGCAGCCGTGAAGTTGGTAAGAGGACTGGAGCATCTATGAAGACAGTCTGGTGCCCTCAACATAAGGATGTGGAACTGTTGGAGTAAATGCAGAGGCAGCCGTGAAGTTGGTAAGAGGACTGGAGCATCTCCCCTATGAAGACAGGCTGAGGAAGTTGGGGCTGTTCAGCCTGGAGAAGAGAAGACTGCATGGAGACCTCATAGCAACTTTTCAATATCTGAAGGGCCTACAAGGGAGCTGGAGAGGGATTCTTTGTTGGGAACTGCAATGATAGAACAAAGGGTAATGGCTTCAAATTGAAGGAGAGGAAGGTTAGCTTAGATATTAGGAGAAAGTTTTTTACTGTGAGGGTAGTGAGACACTGGAACAGGTTGTCCAGGGAGGTCATGAATGCCTCAAACCTGGCAGTGTTCAAAGCCAGGCTGGGTAAAGCCTTGAGCAACCTGCTCTGGTGGGAGGTGTCCCTGCCCAGGGCAGGGGGTGGGACTAGATGATCTCTAAGGTCCATTCCAAGCCCTAAAATTATGTGATTCTATGATCTATGACTCTGCAGCCACTGAGGAGGTCCCACAGCAGGGCCCTTGGACAGGGAGCAGGGTGATTCTCTTGCTGTGGTTTGGTAGATGGGCAGATGGTGCCAACGGGATGATTAACAGCACCAAAGCCAGTTTGCCAAGAGCCTATTGATTTTTCAGAAGGGTGACAAATCTCCTTATGTACCAACACCAAGCCTGAAGTAATCTCCTTATAGCGGGAGGGAAGTCAGTTTTCAGCATGATTTAGAGAGGGCTGTGTGGCATCCAGACACACACCAATATGATCTTTCCTGAGTGCTGCCTTAATAATTAATTAGAGATAAATAACATTTATGTTTAAAACTAATTTGCAGCTGAGTTAGGGCAGCAGACTGAGTGCCAAGACCAGATTCTGCACTGGGAGGATGCCTTCCCGATGAGTCACAGTGAGTAAGGATTGACCCTGGTCTCCTCCCCAGGGGTCTTGGTGGATGACTTCGTAGGGAAGCGACCGTGGTGCTGGCACTTGTATTAACCTCTTTTCTCAACAAATTGAGAATCTGGGAAGATGTCCAGTTAACAGAGTATACCAGGTTTCTTATGATCTTAAAAAAATTGGGTTGTGGCCAGACAGAAGCAAGGGACATCATGAATCATTGTCACCACCAGGAGCACCTCCCTCTCCTCGGGAGTGGTTCAAGTTCCTCATGTTAGGCACTGCATGTACACATAACAAAAAGACAGTGCTGAGTCTGCAATCTCATATCTTGATCCATATAGATATTGCCACAGAAGTGTGTCAAAAAAGCCTGATAGGTGTTACCACAAGGCTTTTTCATATCTGTCTAATTATAAAGCCAAGTCCTGTAATGGGAATTCAGCTCTCTGAGTTGTAGTGGAGAAAAATAACAAGTTTGGTTTTGAGATGTTGGATCCTGCTCATTTGCAGGCCCTCAACCTTCCCTCTGTGACCATGGTGATGCTCTGAGCACCATGGCAGAGGCTGACAAAGTCCTGTGGGCTGTGATCTCCTGTTGTTGAGGAAGAAGTCAGTGTGCCCTTTCCAGCTAGACTGGGATGAGGAGAAGCAAACGTCTGAGCTGCCTCTATTGCATTTTCAGAGCACCATCATCTGTTGGCAATTTACTATTGATGCAGCACATACCAGATTTACAGCAGGTCACTGGAAATGTACCTGGGCCCGTTCATCATTTTTAAAGGCAAAGCAGTGCTTAAGTGCAACATTAATTTAAATTTACCTTCCTGCAGAAAACTGGTAGACAGGGAGCCTTGCAAAAGATGCATTTTTATTGTCTCTTTCTTCTACCTTTGGCCACTGATAAATATTTGTTTAGGCTTACCCTGCCAAAGGCTTTAAACACAGCCACATTTCACTTCCCTCCGGGGTAAGTGGTGGCAGGCAGCCATCCACGATGGGCAGAGCCTGCAGACAGACCCCAAAGTGCCTTTCCCTGGTGACTGGACAGTGTGACTAAAGCCTGACCACAGGAACATGGAGGTAGGAGGCAGGGTAGGGGGAGGAACTCCAATAACCCCCAGTGGGGGACATGAGCCCCTGATGTGGCCCCTCCCAGGGCTGTCCTGGAGAGCCTCGGGCCAGGGGACACCCAACACCCTGCTAGAGAAAGGCTCTTAGGGACTGAGGGGTAAGTTACTGCCTCAGGGGTATGGGACACATTATGGGATAAAGAGGAGGAGCATCTTGTGATGGGATGTTTAGGGGAGGAACAAAGCATGGGGAAAGGGAGGGATGTGGTTGGCTTGGGAGTGAACAAGGGTGGGAAAACATAAGGGGATAAAAGGGGCCAATGACATGTCAAGAGTTGGCTGGTTGGTTTGTCTGTCTGGCCATGCGCTGCAGCTGGTCAGCAGGGCCTGTCTTCTCATTGAACTCCACTTCAGAGCCTTTTCCTCGGTGAAGGACTCTCTACTCTGCGTGCACATGTGTGTTGGAGAGTCTAGGTGAATCAATGATGAATGTCAAGCTGAACTAACTGGTGAGTAGGATAAGAGGCTTTGGGAGACATATCAAAGCAACCATAAGCCTGGCCTGAGTGCTAGAGGCACCAGTGATCTATGCATTGGCTACTGGTGGGACTCTCAACTGGGAGCTGTTTGTGTGGGTTTGTGGACTGGACATGAGAGGATTCAGGGACCAGCTACTGTGCAGTCAGACTTGAGTGTTTCAGGCTGGTGGCTAGAGGGATTCACACTGAATATATGTCCATATAAGTGTATATATATTCTATTAATGGGCTTTAATCATGATCAGCCAGAGAGCAGAACAGGATGAGGCCCTTGGAGCCAGTTGTGTTTGTGTGTGTGTGTGTGTGTGTAGCGTTTCTATGGAACTGGTCATGTATGCACCTAGATATGTGTTGAGTGTGTGTATTTGTGCTCATGTGCCTGCTGGGAACACATACTTAGTCCCACTGCCAGTTGAACCTGGGAACAGGGAGCTAATGCAGCCTTGCCTCTACTGGGCCACTGGATTTGTCAGTCTGTGACAGTGACCTGTCCATTTGGGCTAGCAGTTGGGTTTGAGCCAAGGACAGCCCCTGCAAAGAGATCCTACTGCCTGAACAAAAAGATTGAAAGGGAGATCCTCCTTTTTCTTTCCTCCTTTCCTCAAGCTTTCAAACTCCCTCTCAGTCAAAGTTAGATGATGACAGGCAGTTAAATCCCCCACTCCCAGCACCCAGGCATATCCACCACAATGCATGGTTCAGCTGTACCTGAGCTGACCAAGTTGCTCCCAATGGCATCGAACTGCTCAGAAACAGAACAGTCGTTGCTGTGATTCATGAATCAGATGTTCCTCTACCAATCTGTCCCCTTAAGAGGCACAGCCTGAGGGATGTGCTGAGGCAAGTCCCCTCAAAAGCTATCTCACCCTGACACAGGATGTAGCTGGCATAAAGCTCATGTTGGGGACCCAAGCAGATTGAAATGCAAATGCATCAACAGTGTGGAGGTACTTTCAGTGATGGACAAGATCACTAGCAGAAACAAAGCTTTCAAGACCTTAGAGACATATAAAATTTAGTTTTGGCAATAAAGTACAATCCTTCTGGCTTTTCATACGCTACTCTGATCTGCTGTGGAGGAATACTGTGATCCAACCCCTCATTTCCATCAAAACATAAAAACAAATTACAGGCTTTTGTACCACTTTGACATTCTCCAAGTGATTGCAGAGATACACTCTAAGCTGATGAATTATTTAAAACAGATGCAGTACATCTCAGAAAACAAATTTGATTAAGTGGCAAGATATTATGAAGAAAACTGAGACAAAAGACTAAGAAAATCTATTTTCATAAAATATAACATGCTTCCTATCTGACGATAATTTTGAGTAAACAGACAAATTAGAAGGTAGACTGATAGGTTGTTCACTAGGAAGACATATTTACACAAGATACTAATACAAAATGGAGAATGGTCTTGCTAAGCAAGACATATTACTCTCTCTCCACTCCATCTGTGAAACAGGCAATGAAAAGGAAAGAACACATGGGGCTTTTTTTAGTTCAAAACTTCTCTTCCTTCCACAGCCCTGTACTGGGTGCTGTGCGGGTAGGTTTTTGCTAAAGCACTGCTTATATGTCACTTTGTAGATGTCACAGGTTCTGCCTACATCTCTGTACAAAACATTCTAGACTGTCATAGCTTTTGTGGCTTATCACAGTATGTAGAGCTCTATGGGGAGAAGGCAGGTCCTCTATCAGATGGGATCTGGAGGAGGTGTTTGAAGACATGAGTGTCCACCAGCTTGTCTGTTTTTTCCCAACAAAGTCAGCTTGTCTACAAACCTTGTCTTGATGACATTCTGAGGCATGCAGGCTGCTACAACACTATTTCATGGAATACATAAACTATCTTTGCAATAAAAACAGAAAATTGCTTTCACATATTGCTTTATTATTACTACATACTAATTTTATTTATTTATTTATAGTCTACCCAAATACATCAATATCATTTATTTGCATATTTGCTTCATTGAAATCTCCAGTTGTAATGCATATCATCATATTCACCTAATGCAGTGTAAATTTCCCTGCTGTTTCAATTGGACATGTCTTAAACTGTGGTGGTGGTGAATAAACAGTGTATTTTATCTTAGAAATGGCCCTGTTGAACGATACATGAATTTTCATTTAATCTCCATCTCCTCTTCCACAGTACTTCTTTCCTTTGGTTTTTATTTTCCTTAATAAACAGTCATGCTTAATATTTAAATTCACAGAAGTAAAAAAACCTATGGTTAATAAAACAGTCTCCTCTCCCTCTCCTTCTCCTCTCCCTCACCTCCTCTCCCCTCCAACACTGGAACAATGACTTGCATTAGAGGAGAGCACTTCTGGCTCAAGTCTAGCCTGGATATTGACTGCTGGCAGTTTGCTCCTGTATGGATTCATCACTATTGATTTTTGTTCCAGGTTTATGACATGGGCATGTATCACTTTCCCAGTATAATTCTTCTACAGAGTTTCTAGCTCTCCCATGGCTACTATCTGAACTCTTCCACACAGATAGATCTAAGTTCTTCACATGCATGAGTACAACCCCCATCCCAGCAGGCCTGGGGATAGAAGCCCCACAACAGCTCACAGGTGTACATGTGCTGGAGGCTGCAGAGAATTCTGGAGACACATTCCTAAATGAAAAAGGTGAACTATCAGCCCTCAAGCTCCGTGATGCTATGGGGTACTGCTTTCTTCCAGCTACTTTGCAGTGCAGATGTGGACAGCCTGTTCTCTACAGTCTGTAGCTCACAGTGGAATAGAGAAGCAACCCCAGATACAGATGCCTTAGTCTAATATACTGACTACTGGGCTATATCCCCTTCTTTCTGAATCGCAGGCCAATGCTAAAATACAGAACACGAGACTCTCCAGTTTGGATTTCTCATGGGAGCCCTAAAATATGGACAACTCTTCAACGGATTTCTTGAACAGCCACATAGTAACCAGCTCTTGCAAAAGTGGTCTGAGACAGATGCAGAGAAAGAGCATTGATTTTTTGACAGAAGTGACAAAAAGTGAATTTATACAGCTTTAGCAGAAGGATGATGAAAAACCTCCCGCAAGTTTCTCTTTTTCAGTTGCAGAGTATACAGTGGAATCATATTGCCAACTTTCTATTTCCCATAAAAACAATGAAAAATTTAATAATGTTAAGAAACAGAAACTGAGATCAGTCTAAGAACAGTTTAATTGAGAGATATGCACAGTGAATACTGAGAGTGAAACCAGTTACCCTTATCTTGAACAAAACACCCTTCTGGAGTAAAGTACTCATTTATTCAGATTGAAAACAAGCACTAGCCAATACACTGACTAGTGTCCTACTAAGCATCAGGCAGTGTGAGCTCCGATTCACCAAAGTGGCCTGAACTTTCCAAGTAGTGGGAGCAGTAAATGCTTAGCATATTTGCAAAACTGCCTCTCTCCAATTCAGTGCCCCACATCAGAGGCACATGAGACACCTGTGCTCTTTAAGTTATCTGCAGACGAATCCTCCCCACCCACACATGCACATACAAAATGGAAATAACAATTCAAACCTATCTACATAAATACAGCTTTGTGAAAGGTGATAATGATGCTACTACCTGAAGCAGGAGGGCACTTATACACACTCACATCCAAATTGCATGGGGAGAAGAATTTTAAAGTTTGGGTGCAATATCAGTTTGTATCAAGGGGATTATCATAGACAGAGAGGAGAGGAAAATGATGTTAAGAATAGTCCAGGAGACAAACAGGGAAGGGTATGGGAAACAGGAAAAAACAAGCTCCAAGAAGGAGATGGTTCACGGTTACTTTAGGCAGCAGTTTAAGTTTCTCAGTTTGAAAATGGAAATAACACCTACTTATCACCAAGAGGTGGGCTGGTAATTCATGTTGAAATGTGCTCAGAGATTCTTGGAAGAAAAGTACTTCTGGAAATGTAAAAGCATCATGCTTGAAACATTTGTTATTATGGCACAGTATGATTGTGGACTTCAAATCTGGTACCAAAAAGTGATGTAGAAGGAAAGCAGCAACCCATCCAATATTGAATACTTGGCCAATCCCAGTATTTCTACCCATGATACCATCAATTGACTAATACTGGTGGGAAGACTAGGTAAGAAAAAAATCTTAAATGTGTATTTTACTAGGTCTCTCACCTGGAAAAGCTTGTTTGCTAAGTGTACAGCTCTAGGTGCATAATCAGTTTAAAAATTTACCTTTATTCTCATTTTGTTTCCCCCTGGGAAACTTTAACCACACTGCCAGAGTGATGAAACCAGCACCAAAGAAGTCAGCAAAAGAAAGTGACAGACCTCCATGTTCTCCTAGTTCGTGACAGTTATGCTCAATTAGTCCTTTACCTTTACTTCAGGATCAGAAAGAGTTTACCTTAAAACATTTCTCTGTTCACTTGCTGTGTTACAGTACGTGCCTTCAAACCCTGCAGTCACATTATTTGCCTGCTTCCAGCCTCATGCCTTTAATGTCAGTCCATAACTCCTTGGGCTGCCAGCCCTCGGTGCTTCACAGAAGGGAGGAATGTAGAGTTGCACCCAAAGTCTTTCCATTTTGGTCCATCTCTGTGCCTCTTTGAGATGTTCTGCTTAGGTTGACAGCATGTCTCAGTCTCTTTCCAGATTGTTAATGACTTGCAAAGTTGAGAGTGTGGTTGTTGGCATTCCCTTTTCTTCATGCCTTTTGCCTATAAGTGCTAAGGAAAGACAGAAAGATATGTTACATTCAGACCATAAGGACAAAGATGTTTAACAAATTAAGTGTAGTCTTTTTCTTTACTCTCAAGGCAGGAATTCTATCAAGAAGTGGACCATCCTACTCCAGATCCAGGTTGGTTTACCCCACTTGTGCCTGAAGAAGAGGTGGAGATAGCACTGCCTCCATTTGTACCCTATGTTATACATTGCATTCCTGATGCGTTTATGGAACCAAGCCCAGGCCAGCTCTGTGAATGAATCCTCCAGAAAGTCAGACCTGTTCTGCCAGATGGAACCCACTGGTATTAGCACAGCAGACTGTTGAATACCTGTGTGTGGTGACACCCTTCCCCAAGGACATCCTTCAAGGAAGTGTATGCAAGGGAGAGCATAGCAGGAGACCTTGTCAGCACAGCTGCTTGCCGCTAAGTCTTGCTACCAGGATTAGATTCACTAAAACACATGTTCTTGTGCTTGTCCCAGTAGTGCGGATTGATGTTCCTGTTCTACTCTGTGTGTATCTCCCTTGACAAAAAAAAGCCTCTGTGGAGAACTGTACCTTGGTCATTTCTATTTCTGAAGACCAGTACTCAGCTAAAATCTATAATTGTGCTCTTCAACCTGTTTTGGAGGAGGAGAAGGAATCAAATCCAAATTTTCAAGCGTGATGCTTTGCAGATACAAGGGAATTTTTTCCCCCCTGTAATATAAAAGCAGTCTTTATAGCACAAACACAACAACAACAAAGATATCTACTTACCTTTCCACATGATGAAATCCAACAACAAGATAATGTTCCCTTGTCTCACAAAATTTGGCAGTGCATGTAGTGTTTCTTTCTTCTTGTCTCACGTAATGCACATTGGTTAATGATCTCCAGGCCCCTATCATCACCTTCTTTGTCTTGGCAGAAGGCTCCAGGTAAGCATATGCCCCAATGCTGGCAGCTAAAGCTTTTCCTTCTGTAGTGTTAATGAGCTCATTGCCTGGAGTAGTTAGTTTCTTAATACTTTCATCTCCCCTTAGTTCTATCTTGGTAGGCTCTGGAGTAATAGGTACTGTGGGGCAGAACACTTTGATTTCTGGAACTCAAAAATCTAGGATGTCTTCCTGTGAGTCAAGCCTATCCACAAAGAAGTACATTAAAATAACATCAGCAACTGACTTCATTCTTCCTTGCCACATCCAAGAGAATTAGTTTTGTGTCTTTCCTGGCTACCTTTGTGTCAGTAGTGCAAGCATCAGAGTTGGCTTACAGGACTTGGGAAGCTGTTCATGACACAGGGGAAAGAGGAGGCATATCTTACCACAGGGGTAATCTCCAACTACAGTTAGCTTTCTCCTAAGAGCAGCCATTCCTTGAAAATCAAGACAAAATACAAAACAGTTTATTCCCATGATGGGCTTTTGGACTTTTTTAAGCTTTTGTGCAAGGTAGAAGGAGGAGAGAAATCCCATTAGTTTAGAATTCTTTCCTATTTCTCATTTTGTCTTCTCTCCATACTCCTGTCTTACCTTTGTTTCCTATTTTTTCTCCTTTTAATTTCTCTGGTATCAGAATTTTCTGAAACTGTGAGTACCTTGCTCTTGCCTATTATTATAGATCAAAAAATGAAGGTATAAGCCAGGTCTGGATGTAATTCAGAATTCTACAGTGTTCTATATTTCTGTTTTATCATCTCAGACATTGTTTATGGTCAGTTTAGTCCGTAACAAATTTCATTTTCTAGATTGAATGACTTAATTTTGTGACTGGGATGGAATATAAAACACTGCAGTGAACAACTATCCAAATTGGTTTTATTGACATTTTTCCTGCAGTCATCTGCTAGTGGAATTCTACCAATGGCAATAGCTATCCTGTGTAGATCCATGCTGTTTTTGCTCATAGTCTATTGTCATGTGGGAATTAAGAAATTGCTCTCAGTCTTCATATAGTTACAGTTAATTTATATGAGGTAGAAGTTTGTTAGACTTACAGGATAGGAATTTCTTTCTCAACGTTCAGTATCACATTGGTTTCTTCTAATATTATTTCTGCCTCAGTTTCCTCAGGTCACTGGTTCCTCTGCAGAGGGAACTCAAAACTATAATGAATACCACAGTAATTAAATTAATAGGTCAATGTTTCTTAATATAGTCAACCAATCTACAAGGAGAACTGTATGACATCATTATTTTTTAATGAAACCTACTGGCAATAAAGTGGAAGTTTCACAAATCATTAACAAATCACAACATGCTTACTTTATGAATTTCCTCATTCCTATTGCGAAAAGACTAAGTAAACATTTCTGTACTGAGTGTGCCAAACTACTTGGTGGAGGTGGCTGACAGTGCTAGAGCGTGAAACAGTAGCAGACCTGTCAGAGAGACCCTCAAGACATCACTTTCCAGATCTGGGGAGGCACCATAAATAAACGAATTGCAGAATCAAAGAATGGATGAGGTGGGAAGGCATTATCTACGCCACTGTGCTCTGCTCAGAGCAAGATCAACTACAGCAGATTTCTCAGGACTATGTCCAGTTGGGTTTTAAGCATGACTGAGGATAAGGCTCCACAGCCCCTCTGGGCAGCCATTTCCAGTGTTTGACCATCCTCAAAGTAGTGAAATTAAGTCTATTCACTAGAGAGTCTAAGGAGAAAGAACTTCCCAGTGTTAAGGATACTATCTTGAACTCCAGTGATGGAGACTGAACTCCCTGATATCTTGTTGGCATTGGACAAGCAATTTTTACTCTGTCTTAGTTTTTCTGGTAGACAAAGACTGCAGTGTGTCTGTAACCACTCAAAATGGAGAACAAAGAGAACTGAAGGGAGATTAATTTGGTCTCTCTACAGAGAGAACTGTTTCCAGAGGCATTATTGGTGATGTAGATATGTAGCATGATTAATACAGTTATGTGGTCAGCCCATTTATTTCATACAGCTACAGAAGGGTTCTTAAACTGAAATCAGGGGACTTAGGTCTAAAAAGTTTAACCTAAGGATGAGAAACTTGTTTCTATTTAATTTGAAGTCAGGTGGAGACCTGAGGCCACTTTCATTTACTGTGGTGGTCTAATTTTCCTCTACCAGACCATATCTCCTGAGTCCTATTCATGTATGAACTTGATTGTCTTGCTATAGGAACTTGATAAAATTAAAGTCAATGGCTTCTGCCTTACCTCACTTACTCCCTGAAGAGCAATGCCAGTGGGCCCCATACAGATCTTTGTGATCATGAAGGCATTTCCTTTTGGGGATGATGTGCCTTTATGTGCACTGTACTTAGCCTAAACCTCTATATGAAAATGCACAGATCTTTTCATCTTCTCTTGTTGTGCCTTGGCATTCTGGTTTCTAGGCAGATCAGTCTGGCTTCTCTGCTGAGTGCACTGATCACAAGGGGATCTGGGAGTTAAACTCTGGTTTTCTTCATGGACACTGGAAAGAAATGGACCACACAACAAGTGGTCTAGTTCCTATATGTGCCAGAAACTCTTAGCAGCTTAGAGAGACAGATATTCACCATTTCTGCCTGTCCTCCCACATCCACTCAGAGCTTTTTCACACTAGACTGTGAACTGCTCATATTTAGCTATCTTGCTTTCCTTACTTTGCTGAGAAGCTTTGCCTGCATGATGACTGCAGGATGCTTGATGCTAGTGCTACAAGTCAGCATGCAGGACTCAGTATGCCATTATGGCACATATGGTTCCCTCAGCATGTTAAGCCACAGCAGGCAATGTACTTACTTGCCTACTTATTGACAAAAAGGAAAAAAATTACCTTCCCCACTGAGCTTTCATGCTTCTGGTACAAATTTATGCTTGAACACAAATTATCTGAGTTACAGGCATGCCCTTTAGAAAATCTGTTTAGCAAAAAGAGGGGGAGAGGGTGTGGAATATATTCTGGAAACAATATCCAGTAATTGACTGGAATTGTCTTCTCAGTGACACAAGAAATGCCAATTGTATTAAATCAAGCAAAAACCACTCCCCAATAAACTGAGTTTTAATCTCAAAACCATCAGCACAAGCAATGAAAGCAAACAAGTGGTGTCGTCTTTCTCCTACTTGATACTTTCCTCATCCATCATACAGATGTATGTGGTGCAGCCGAACTAATGCTCTGCTTAGAGAGTGAACATTTAGGGATAACTGCAAGTGAAGATTCAGCTTGCTTAAAGAACCATTATTTAGCCTATCATGCAAATTCATTCAGAAAATATAAAACTTACAGCATAAAGTTCAAATTCAGCCCTAAAACATGTGAGCTGGATACACTCATGACCATACCTGAATACAGAATAGGCCCTGTAAAAAATTCCCTAAGGAGAGGAAAAAGCCACCTCATCCCATTTCCAGTTTTTCCACTTCTGCTCTCAGGCACCACCCCAAGAAGGAAGCCCAAGTGCGTCCAGGGATTATTATCCAACACGCTCATTTACAGCACTACTGCTGTGCCTCTTTCTGCAGCACTCACAGCACTGCCATGCTGGCCTGATCCCCATTTTCTCTGGTGCATCAGTCCAAGCAGAAAGAGAAAGTGATTCCTATCTACAACTCTACTTCTGATTTCCACTGTTCCTGAAACTGACTCACTTCATGTTTTTATGTATGTGCTGAAGAAAGAATGCTCCAGTGTAGAGGAGCAAATATATAGAACTGAAGAGATAATATAAATTAAGTGCCTCCTCACTTCCCCTTAGCTCAGGGCAGGTACCACATAGCATATTGATATTTATGGGCTAAACCCACTGCAGGAGAAAGGTGGCATGTAGCAAATTTACACTAAGCATGAAAGCCAGGCCCCACGATCAAGTCCAAGGTATTGCATATTTAAGTATAAATGTGTGATAACCACAGTGACTGAGATGTTTCCCATAGAGGCTGTAACTGCAGTGTATTCCAGGACAGTAAAATGAGTGTGACCCCAGCCTGAGTCAGTCACAGGGCTAGGTCTCATGATATAAAGCCTCTGAAAAATATTATAAAGCATTTGAAAACCTAGGTGAAGGAATTACATAGACTTTACTGCAGTCTTTCTTGCAAGGTGAGAGATGAAACATCAGGACCTTTGCCTTCAGTATAACTGTATGGAAGACTACAGACACAAGACTTCACTAGAAAATGAGGCAGTTATGGCTCAGATCATCACTGGGTGCTGGAAATGCATGTGCACTGTTCAGCTACAGGAAGAGTCCCTGCTACGGGTTTGACTTGGGTTGGCTGGACATTTGTGGAATAATTTCTCAGCATAATCTGGAAGCTGGGACCAGCAGACATTTTGGATGAGGCCACCTTGCTTTGAAGTTTAAAAATTAAAGAGTATGTATGTGGGGCACTTGGTTTGCTTTCCCTGCACTGAGGCACACAGGTAATTGCTAGCAGCACTCCAGGGGAACAACAGAGCCGTGTGCTTTGAAATGAATAAGCTGCTTATTTCCTTGCCTTCCATGACACAGCACAGGTGAGATGGCAAATGTAATTGCTCATTCGGATGATTCTTTTTCCTATTTGATGAAATGTTTTGCTCATGAAAAGTTGAAATCAATCATCCAGGCATGATTCTTTGTGCTGCCCAAAAGTCAAATAAAAAGGGGATCGGAGGCATATTTAAACAGCACCTCTCATGATCTGTGAAGCACTTACAGCTTCTTCTGCTGCTGCCCCCCCAAAGGTGCCAGCTGAATACCGGGCTGCATCAAAAGGAGTGTGGCCAGCAGGTCAAAGGAGGTGGTTCTCCCCTTCTATTCTGCTCTTGGGAGACCTCACCTGGAGTACTGTGTTCAGTTCTGGTGGCTCCAACGCAAGGACATGGAACTGTTGGAGCAAGTCCAGAGGAGGCTATGAAGTTGATAAGAGGACTGGAGCATCTCCCCTATGAAGACAGGCTGAGGGAGTTGGGGCTGTTCAGCCTGGAGAAGAGGTGGTTGCATGGGGACCTCATAGCAACTTTTCAATATCTGAAGGGCCTACAAGGGAGCTGAAGAGGGACTCTTTGTTAGGAACTATAGTGATAGGACAAGGAGTATCAGGTATAAATTGAAAGAGGGGAAATTTAAACTAGATACTAAGATGAATTTTTTTTTACTGTGAGCCTGGTGAGACACTGGCACAGGTTGCCCAGGGAGGTAGTGAATGCCCCAACCCTGGCAGTGTTCAAAGCCAGACTGGACAAAGTCATGAGCAACCTGTCTAGTGAGAAAAGTCCCTGCCCCTGGCAGCGGGGGGTTGGGACTAGGAGATCTCTAAGGTCCGTTCCAATCCCTCAACATTGGGCGATTTTTCTGTGGAGCCGTAAGGAACGGGACAGCAGGGGGCGCCGAACTCCGGAGAAACGCGACGGGCTGAGGCTCTCGGGGGTGGGAACGGCGAGTTTGTTTGGATTTACATCACACAGCGAATTAACTCTCACGTTATACAGCAAATTAACTCTATCAGCCTCTCTGCATGGCCTGACATACTTGGGATTATAGAGGAAGCAGCTACAAGCTGCCACTGCTCCATCGCCAGAAGCACGTGCCAGCGCGGGGATGACTTCCACGTAGTTTTGTGAAGGATTTAAACCTGTGAGCAGCGACAAATGTCAAGGGATAAACGCAAACCAGAAATTCAGCCCGTTAAAAGGCCACGGGCACCGCAGAGCACCGATACCTATGACTACACTTTATCGTTAGGCTCTTTCACCCATCAGCCTTAAATTTACTCTGTTCACTTCATGCAAAAATATGCCGTCCAATCAAGGTACAAATCCATCCATCCAGGGACCCGACGCTTGGACGGGGAGAACTGAGAACCGCCAAAATCTCACAGCAATCAATTGCCTTTCAACATCTACGAGGTGCATCTTTTTATTACTAACATCTACTCATTAACTCGCAGCGATGCTCA
>NW_008664257.1:54855-59185 GCF_000695815.1 Acanthisitta chloris | reverse complement strand
GCGTGGCTTATTCCACTTGTTCTAAGGTTTCTTCTGTTATTGCGGTGCGTGTTGACTGACAAACTTGGTAGAGACGCAAACATAACCTTAAGTTATTTTCATTGAAGCTCGTGTTTTCTGGCATCAGCTGCTCAGTGAGGTGCTGTGGGCATGGGTAGGTGACTTCCTTTACGTGGAAGGAGCTCTGAGTTTTTCTTAAGTTGTACTTAATTGTGCATAAAAGTACTTTATTCTTTTTCCTTCAAGAGCAGGTGCTGAAGCATAATGGGGTGCTCTTTAATATTGATGAAAGGCCTAGTGTTGCAAATGTTGCTTTGTGAAAGAGATTCCAGTTACAAGCCCCGAATTAAGGGCTTGCAGGATACTCCATCCTCCTAAGACATCTGAATGAAAATTACAGCCCAAGTCTTAGAGGATCTGTTTTGTGTCTTGTGCTGGTTACTTATAGGCCCAGTCAATTGTCTGATATCCTCAATGCAAAATTGGAAGTAAATTCCTGTTCGTAGAGGTTTAGTTTGAGAAAGGCTCGTTACCGATATGTTAAATCCATCGTGAACACCTGAGACTGCACTAGTAGAGACAGCAGTGTCACCGTGTTAGTACTTCTGAGCAAGTGTTGTGCTTTAACCTTCCTTAAGATACATAGAGCTTGACAAATATTTAATATGAGAAGTCTGGGCCATGGCAATCCCAGGCACACCCACAGGATAGGTGGGGAAATACTTGAGACCAGCAATGAGTTGAAAGACTTGGATGCGATGGTGGAGGAGAAGCTCACCATGAGCTGCGGTGTTGTGCTCACAGCCCAGAAACCAATCGAGTCCTGAGCTGCATCAAAAGGAGTGTGGGCAGCAGGTCAAGGGAGGTGATTCTCCCACTCTGCTCTCATGTGACCCTACCTGGAATACTGTGTGCAGTTCTGGTGCTCTCAGCATAAGAAGGACATGGAACTGTTGGAGCAAGTCCGGAGGAGGCCACGAAGTTGATAAGAGTACTGGAGCCCCTATGAAGACAGGCTGAGGAAGTTGGAGCTGTTCAGTCTGGAGAAGAGAAGGTTGTGTGCAGACCTCATAGCAGCCTATCAGTATCTGAAGGGACTACAGGGGAGCCAGAGAGGGACTCTGTTAGTAACTGAAGTGATAGGACAAGGGGTAACAGCTTCAAATTGAAGGAGGGGAAATTTAGGCTAGATATTAGGAAAATACTTTTTCCTATGAGGGTGGTGAGGCACTGGCACAGGTTGCCCAGGGAAGTAGTGGATACCCCAAACCTGGCAGTGTTCAAAGCCAGGCTGAATGAGGCCTTGGAACAATCTGGTCTGGTGGGAGGTGTCCCTGCCCATGGCAGGGGGTTGGGACTAGATGATCAGTAAAGTCCCTTCCAACCCCTAAAATTCTATGCTTCTATGATTCTTTTTCCCAATGATGTTGCAAAATGTTTATGGAATTCTTGGTGCTGTTAGAGCCAACAGTCTGTGAGATCTTCTGCACTGAAGTATGGTTCTGAGTACTAAAATACACTTGTAGTCTCAGTTCAAGAGAGGGGTTTGTCAGAAACAGAATGGCTTTCAGCTGGGTTGAATTTAGAAATTGAAGATTTGTTTTCAGCTCTGATTTGTGCTTGTGATGACATTGGAACCAGTTTCATTGTGATGGCTTAAAGGTGGCTGTGCTGGTTTGGGCTGAAGTACAGTTAACTTTCTTCACAGAGGCTAGTATGGGGCTGTGTTTAAGATTTGTGCAGAACACAGAGTTGATAATGCAGAGATGTTTTTGCTATTGTTGAGCAGAGCTTACATAGAGTCAAGGCTTTCCGTACTGCCACACTGGCAAAGGAAGTTGGGGATGCATGGGAGATTGGGAGGAGACACAGCTGGGACAGGTAACCCAAACTGACCCAAGGGATATTCCATACCATATGACATCATGCTCAGTATATAAGGTGGGAGGAAGAAGGAGGAAGGGGGGACATCTGGAGTGATGGCGTTTGTCTTCCCAAGGAACCGTTACGCGTGATGGGCCCTGCTCTCCTGGAGATGGCTAAACACCTCCTGTCTTTGGGAAGTAGTGTATTAATTCCTTGTTTTGCTTTTCTTGTGTGTGCAGCTTTTACTTTCTCTATTAAACTGTCTCTATCTCAACCCATGAGCTTTTCTAGCTTTTACCCTCTGATCCTCTCCCCCATCCCGTTGGTGGGGGAGTGTGTGAATGGCTGTGTGGTTCTTGGCTGCTGGCTGGGGTTAAACCATGACAGTGGCCTGCAAAGGTTTCGTAGACTTATTTTGAATGCCTTTCCTTCTCTCCATTTGCTCTTTTTATTCCTTTAGGTAGGAGTAGAAAGGTGCCTGCCCTTATAGGTGAAGCCCTGACTCCTTTAGAAGGCTCAATAAGTCATTTACAGGATGGATGTTCCAATAGTGTGAGAAGGGTTCAGGTAAATGCCAGACACTTGTTTCTCATGATTTTGTAACCAATTTGCTATTGAACTAGTATCTAAAGAAATTTTTTTTTATGCCAAGCAGTCATCTCCTATGTGCCCTTCAATCTGAGGTCAAAATCATCCTCTTCTTTTATAGGACAGCCAGAGGCCGGAGTTCATGTTTCTGGCATTGTATTTGTTCCTTTGCAAATAATTTTTTTTTTCCTGGCTTATTTCCTTGTATAAGTTTTGAGTTCCCTATTCTGCATCATAGATGGGCAAAGTGGATACAGGCCAGTTTGCTCTTAAATTGCCGATCACACTGAATAATGATGCTTCAGAGCTAGAGCTTATACAAGGACATGGGAAGAGGCAAGGTTGGGGGAGCAACCTAAGGACGTGAAAAACAGAATACATTTTCATTCAAGTCACTAAATAAAAGTTTTATGCCTTCTGTACCCTCTCTCTGCCCTGTTCACTGGAAGTGTAAACAGTTCTCTTGCAGAGTTTTGATTAGCTTTCAGTTGACATGATTTGCAGTGGAACTGGCCAAAAAGATAAATAAGTAAATTTCTTCTTATCTTGATAAGCATCATTCAGCCTTAGTGTGCTTTCCTGGAGGGAAGTTTGGGATTGCTAAAGTAGATGATAGAGAGATGCCAAACAATTAATTTTATTACCTTTTGGAGTATTTTTCATCTGATCTAACATGATACATTTGGTGTTTTACTACTTCCCTTCTATCACCTCTTTCTAAAATTAACTTTCTTCAAAAAAATAGGATCTTAGAACACGATTATTTCAAGATAATCTGCAGCTAAAATCTGAGGTGTGCATGCAAACAGGCCTGTGTTAAAGATAACTAAATATTTGTTTTCCTATTGAAAATGTTTAGAATGTTTGGAATACTTTGTGACAGAATGCTGCTCTTTTGTTAAGTGTTCTTTGTGTTGCTTTTTTTGCAAGTGTTAGAATCTTTTAAAAGAACCAAGTGGAAAATGGTGTTGTTAAAGTCCCTAAAGTATTTGGAGAGGGGAGGAGAATTGGTACAAGGGATATCTTTCATAGCTGCAGAATGGAAAATGAAAGAGGTAGCTAGGATACAAGCTTTAGGAACTTTTTATTAGTTATGGTACTGTCAAACACCACAAAAATGTGTGTGAGAGGCTCTGAATTCTGGGAGTTTTTCTGGAAGCCTAGTTTTGTTATCCCACTGCAGTCACTTGTCTGGGAAAGGGGAAGATATAAGATTGTAATATTGATTCATGTATATTGTAAAATATTTGAATTTATATGTGTAAGAGTATCATGTTTTAGAATTGGTTTAGGCTAGTCTGCTAGCTTATACTTGTAATAAGAGCAAAGTTGATACAGTAAAGGATTAAGTTTCTTGCTTCTGTGAGAGTTTTGGTAGATAGCAGAGAACTCTGTGGGCAGTTGCTTATTGTAGCCTGCTGTGTTTTCTTAGCAGGTTTGATTTGGTTTCTTGGCTGGGCTGTGTTGGCAAGGTTTGGTCATGAATGCTCAGTTAACTAAGTTGCTTCGTTAACTGAAACAAAAGACTGGGCCAATTTCAGTTGAAAAATCAAAGAGTGTTTACCTTTTGATGCTACTGATTTTAGGGGATTTTAAAGGTACTGTTGCAGTTCAAAATGGGCAGATCTTGTCTGTTTCACTGGAGGATACAAATAACTGTCTGAAACTTTGTATTACAATATCAACTAAGATTTCTGTACTCTAGTATTTCATGGTGCGAATAGCCTCAGATGTTTAAGAAAATGTTTTGTTGATCAGCTGCTTTGTGAGAATTGTAAATAATTTTTCAGGCAAGTGACTGTCATCTCAGACAGTATCTTGCATTTCAGTAAAATGTTGTTGGAACTTTTTTGTGACTCAGGGTCTGCTTTTGTTG
>NW_008664257.1:45899-54826 GCF_000695815.1 Acanthisitta chloris | reverse complement strand
GTAGATACTGTGGGATTAATGATTTCTTCTTGTCAGCCCAGTCGCTAACTTGATATTTTTGGTGCCTTGGGGAGCAGTTGCATGTAATCTGTTGTATTTAGGATATTTTGCTTGAGTGAGAGCAGATGTACTGCAAAACAGTTGAGTTGCTGTGCCTAATACTGTGTTTGCTTCTCTGTAGCTATAAGGCAGAACTTTGGATGCAGGACAAGGTACCTCGTTGTTTTCCAGTGAATTTTCAGAGACCTATTTCTTACACACACACCCCCACACACCCCCCCACCCCCGGGTATGTGAATGAAAGAGGGAGAAAGAGGAGTTCTGGGTCAGCACTGAATGGTTCCATATGCTCTTGTGATGTCCAAGGCTGCGTGGTCCTGTTGGAAGCAATGCTTACTGGGCTAAACGCACTCAAGCTAAGCACACCCTTGTGCTTACATTTCTCTCCTTCAAAATGCTGCTCCCCCCACGAGGAGGCAATAGTTGAATACTGACTTTGAGGTGAAGCCCTTGGTTCAGCTGGATATCTTTGCTTGCTAACCTGGAAGCCTTTAATGCTTTTGGTACAGAAATTGATGTATGCCCAGGGAAAAGGATGGCTGTGAAACTGGGAAGTGAAATCCACAATGACTTTTCTTTAAGCTGCTATGAAACTTTTCTGAGGAAAATGTGTAAAACGTCTTGCTGCTCCAGATGTTCTTTATCTCTCTTGGAGGAGTCAGAGATGGGGAAGTGGTATTTATCCTCTGTGCATTAATTGACTCCTGTTTGCATGCATGGCACTTACCTAGACAGCTTGATTAAAGTGATTACTTGAGCTGTCTGAAGTCTTGTTCATAGAAGCCAGTTGGATCGGACATGGAAGCCATGCAGCAAAGTTATCAGGCACTGCAATTTATTGTTTAAAATTTGTTATTTTAAGCACAGTTTAGTTCTTGAGTGGCTCCCTTTGAACAGCATTTCTGGGTCTCTCTTTGAGAAAGCCAACAGAGACTATCACATATTAGTTGAACTGTCTCACAGGGACTTGATCTCCAGTTGTTACAGGCATTAGAGTGTGTGTTTCCATTCATCAGAACATACAGAAGCCAGCAGTTAGTTTTGGAATGATAATGGTGATTTTGATTGGCAGTTAGGCTGAGTAGGAAGCAATAACATAGTGAATCAGTTAATTCAAGAATGGTGCTTTTTTGGTTAGAGTGAGAAAAAGTGGACTGTTTGGGTTGTATTGATGTTCTTTCCCAAATTAGTGCATTTACATGGATAATGCTGCAGGTTGACTGTCTATGTAATTTTCTGAGTTTTACTAATAAAATACTTTCCCTGTTTCCTTCTGTTCCTGCTTGCCAAGCACATGACAATTAGTTTGCTGGAATTAGGTATTGCTGTTGTAAATCAGCCAGCAAGCAGAAGGAGTACTGAATGTTCTTGTAGACTCTCTAAAAACATTGAGGATAGGGAGAGTGATAATTTATTTTGACTCCAAAAATCTATGCTTAGAAAAGATGTTTGCAAAACCAGGAGTTTTCTTTATAAGTTTTGAAATAAATCCTTTTTTATGAACATTTTTTTTCTCTTTTGGGCAAATTGTAAGTATTTAGTCCTTTTAAAAGGCAGAGTAATAGAATTGTATTTGTGTGGCACTTCTGTACTTTGTCTTGGACCTGATCTCTAGGTTTGATTTCCTCCCATCCCTATCCCAGTTTGTCTTAGTTTATGTTTTACTCTAATAGGGATGGCATTAATCCATAATCTTTGTTTTACCAAATCAATTCCAAGCTCTGTTTTTAAGTACTTTTTTTTTTGCTAGAAAATATTTTAAATATTCATTCGCATTTTTTTCTTAGTATTACTTAATCAGCTAAGTATG
The DNA here is from genome assembly GCF_000695815.1 of Acanthisitta chloris. Classification (NCBI taxonomy): domain Eukaryota; kingdom Metazoa; phylum Chordata; class Aves; order Passeriformes; family Acanthisittidae; genus Acanthisitta; species Acanthisitta chloris. The sequence goes on along the minus strand of NW_008664257.1, from coordinate 52,956 downwards.
TTAGTGAGCTTATACATTATCTTGGTAACTGATGTATTTCAATGAACCGATTGATTATCACTTCTCTATTCAGCCTTTGAATTTGTCCACTATGATATCGTACAGAAAAATGAGAATATGACTTGATACACTGTTTTCTTGTTAGTAGTGTGTGAGTTTGGGTAGCTGACTCCTGTATAGGAAGACAAGACATGTAAGTAGGGGAGGGGTAAAGAAAAGGGAAGGAGACAAATGATTTAAGAAACTGTTACTGACTTAAAAACACTAGTGGTGATATTTTGTTGAGATTGGAAATAGCTTTTGAGTGGCAGAACTTTGGGTCCCTTAAAGAATTTTCAGGACCACTTTTACAGTGATCCTGAAAAACTGAGAGTGAAGAAGTGCCTGCCTTTTTATCACTGGAAAACATGTTTTTGTTTTTAACAGACACAGTTATTTGGGAGTAATGTTTCATGTTACGTGACTGTGCTTCCCTCCTCACTCATTCAGTGTGATAGGTCAGTGGAATTGCAGCATACTGTGCTGTCTTGCATCCTGCTCCTGAAGCAGCAGATTTCCTCCCCTGTTGAGCAGAACATTCCTTAGGCTTTTCCTAATGACGCGAATGTCATAACTGCAGCTTTCCTAGGCATGAAAACCTATTGCTTCATTATTGAAAACTCCCTCTAGCCCCCTATTAAGATGCCTCTGTTTCATCCTTAATGAATATGATAACACTAAAAGTCTTGAGCAATTAGAATCATTGAAAACAGATTCTGCTTGGTATTTTTATATTTCATTCTTGACTCTTATGCATAAGGATAGACCATTTCATGTCAGGGAACTGATGAAACAGAAACGACAGACTCGTGTGAATGACTTGTTGATAGAAATAGTCTTGTAAATTCCACTGACCAGGTAGTGCCCTGAATATATTGGTAAACTGAGAAAGCTGCTTCGTGTGAGAAATCTAGAAAATTACCATGTTACGAGAACTTTTGGAAAAACAGACTATGCAGTACTTGTGTAATATTGTCATTAATAAAAGCATTTTTTGTTCCCCTCAGGTTATATGTTGCTGTGGTAGTTCTATAAGTCTTATCATCAGTACTTTATTCCTTCCATAGGATTGCTTCAATAACTTATTTATAATGAAAGCTTTCTGTTATAAGAAATTACTGATTGCACTGGATAGGATTTTTTCTTGACCTTTATCCTCATTTTACAGAGAAAATATGTAAGACTTATTTCTGTAAATTTTTTTCTTATGCCTAATGATTGTGCTATAGACACCTCCATTAAATGAACTGTTGTAATGTCTTAATGTAATCAAAATCTGTCTTATTTTCCAGTGTAAACCTGTAATTTTTATGCCACCAGTAAGTACATCCATTCAGAAATGATGACTTAGCTTTGTTGTGGCAGGTGCCACAGCACTACTCCAGTGCTTAGATCTGCTCTTGGGAATGCTCCAGAATTGGGAGGTTTAGACAAGTTGCTTGCTGGTTTCACAGGAATGCACTGGCAGCATTTGTTGCCACAGTGAGACTTCTTACCTCAATGTTTTCCTTTATTGGTTTTTATATGTATGAAAAAGAAAACTGTAGAATGCTCAAATGAAATATTTCTTATAGCCTCTAATAAGGATACCGTTGGTGTGAATGGTAGATAGGGAGGAAGATGAGTGATTGTACCCTAGCAAAGATGGATATTTGGAATCACAGAATGCAGTCTGATGGGCAGAGCCTATCAGTTGTCTCTGGATTTTTTTCTTTCTTGTGGCTAGGGCTTTGACCTCAAAGATGAGGCTTCACTGAGCCAAATGCAGTACAGCTTGTCTGATAGTATGTTTTTTCAGATTCCCAATGAAATACTAGCTATTAGTGAATCTTAGCATGCAGCTTCCCTATTATTTTCCTTTACAAAAATGCGGTAATTTCTCAATCAGTAGAATAAAATGGAGTGCTTAGGCTAAAAGAGAATTAGACAAAATCCAAAGAAATAGAGACCTGCATTCATGCAAAGTTGTATGGTTTTATTTTTGTCCTTTGACTAATCAGTTCCTCTGTTCATCTCTCCTTAAACCTTAGAAGACCTTCAGATTGTTGTAGAAGGTAGTGTCTCATACTCATCAATCCAACAGCTGAGGTGGTCTTTATTGGCAAACCTGAATATCTAAGAGATTTTCTGAGAGGAGACAAAAATCCTCTGTGATACTCATTTGGTGGATAGTGTTTGAGCATTAGAAAGCTTTCCACTAACATTCTGTATTTGCCAGCTGCTTTGTTTCTGAGCACAAGCCAGAAGTGAAACCAGACTGCAAATTCAAGTCTCTTAAGACTTTGCTGTTAGTGGAAATGTTGGCTGTAGGCTGATTTGGATACAGACTTCTTTAAAGTGATGAGTTTTATGAATAAGGAAGATACTATGTGACCTGGAACTCTGTTTAACTAGCTTCTTCCTCCACAACCTGTCAGAATTGCATGTGCTGTCTAACCCTGCAACTCCTGCCTAGATGTCAGTTGCAGAACATCTTTTGTACGGATCCCTGGTTGTGCGGCTATAAAAATTCTCTCTGCCACCTGCAACCTTTTCTATAAGGCTTTCTTAACTATTTCAGCGAGGATTTTTGTTGGATCAATCCTAGATGCTAAACACCACAAAGGTGGGACATAAATACAGTACTGCAGAAGTCGGGTAAGCAATAAAGAAGGGTGACAGTGTGTCTGTAGCTCTTTTAGAAGTAATTCTGATCAAGGTGAAATTCCTGTTCTGCAGCAGTTTAAGCCTAGAACAGCCTAGTCACGTACCTTTTTCTTTTTCAGGAGTAGTAAGGTCTTGCAGTTGTCCAATACAAACTGTTCCTCAGTCTGTTCAGGACAAAAATGAGTAACTTGTGCTGATCCTCTAGCCTGTGTCATACTTTGTTGTCAGTAAACTGGATGATTGTACTGCATCTCACCTGTGCATTTTTTAAAACTGAAACAAGCACCTGCTTTTAAAATAAATACTCTTGAAGTCTTCCATTCTCTGCTGAAGTTACTCCTTTAAATAAGTTTTTTTTAATTATCTTGGTTTTTAGTTGAACTCTGGGTAAGTCTGCATGAGAGCCTGTGTGGAAACAGAGGTCATATAGGAAGTTTTTTTGCTGAATAAAGTCTCCAGAGGTCTTGCTTTTAGTGTTTTTTAAGCTTGTAAGGAAAAATGAGGCAAATAAAGTATTGCATCAATCAAATATCTATATATTGTGAGCTCTAGGAAATGAAGTTTGCTTACAAACCACATTCCATATTGAGTTAAAATTTTTTTGATTGTAATAATGATTTTTCATTAAGGTATAATTTTTTTTAATAAATAAAATGATTGGCTGCAGTAAAGGGTTGTCAGCGATATATTAGATTATTATTACAAGCTGGTTTACTTCATACTGACTGTGAGTGAATTTGAGCAAATAACTGCTCTGTTCTAGTGTGTAAAAATTATAGCATACTTTGCTTTGACCCCTTGACTTCAACTGTATTTTCTTTAGGTTACTCATTCTACTGAGATTTTTTTAATAAAAAATTTCTGTCTTTTTCTCTAGGTTGTCCCTCCTGCTCCTTTCTATTCTATAGAATAGGTTACAACAGCACGCTAATACCAGATTTATTTTATTTGTGTATTTTTCAGAAGTCTGTTTCTCACAGTTGCCTAATTTAACAAATATGGCATATGTTTGGTTTTTTTTTTTGGTTGATGTTGGAAATTTGACTGTCATCTTCTGCTCTGGGCACCTCTCAACCTGTTCTTTGTCTGCTCAGAGTATAAAGATTGGAAAGGAGATTGTTCCCTTGAATTGAATCTTCCCGTGTCTCATAGCAAGACTTACTGAAATTTTTCAAGGAATAAAGGGAGTTAACATGCTCAGCTCCTACAGAATTAGGCTCATTTGAAAAACTGAGCTACTGCCAATTCACAATTAATTTTCCCCTGCTGGCTGTAAGTAATGTATCCTGAACAAATGTTTCAGGAGTTCCTGGCATTATAAGCTACAAAAAGAAACCTCCCTGAAGAGCTGGAAACCTGAAATAGTTGTGTTGGGTAACAAGGAGGAGAAGTTTCATTGACACATTGACATTGTGCATAGAGAAAGACTGATGTCGGCATAGTAGTAGTCACAGTGCAGGTGTTGTTTAGGTTGTAAGGAAAAAGGAAGATAAATGTTTTTTTTGAGGGGAGAAAAAGTAGATATGTGTGTGTGTGTGTGAGAAATAATGATCTAATGTCAGAGTTTGTCCTGTCAGTGATAAATGAGGACTCATTTATGTGAGGCAAGAAGATTAGCACTCAAAATTCCAGAGAAGTCTTCTGCATTAATGTTTCAAGAGCAGTTATTTGGGTAGCTCTCATTCAGCTGCTGACTGATGGGAGCTACTAACTGTACCTGAAGAACCCCTGGAGGAACCACTCCACTGACCTAGCAATGAGCAAAATTAAGAATTACATTTTGCTCTAAAAGCTCAACATAACTCAGAAATATTTAAAAGAACTCTCGTGGCCTGTGTATTTAAAATATATTATTTCTGAGGGTGTTTTCCTCCTTATGATTACTGTTCTGTTCAATCCACTTATTTTTTCAAAGCTGTCAACAGAACAAAATTGCTTTAAATGCTTATCCTTCTCACATACTTCTACTTGAAGTAAGATGGATCAGAGTATGCCAGTGTTGGTCCCTTAATCCTTGAGTCTGGAAAAATGTTGGTTTAGGCCATTTTCCATTTAAATTGGATTTTGTGTGTTGTGGGGGAATAATTGCTGTGAGTGAGAAGCTGAAAGGAGTAGATGGTTTGCCTTTGTACGACGTGCAGAGTGCCTTTTCTTATTAGGCCTTTCATGTATTAGTAAAAGTTTGGTGCTAAAGGTGGACTCTGTCCTCCTCTTGTCCTCCTAGGTCTCTGGTAGCTGTACCTGCATTGTGGTTTTTTGTCCTGCTGCAACAGTGTTCACTACCATTTAACTGTGGATAGAGGCTGGATACATGCTTTGGTTGTGTTTGTTTATATATCATGCATTTTGCAGTTATGTATACAATTCTTTCTTCTCTGGAAGAACAAAATATGTATTAATTGCTATCATCATTTTATTACATAAGCTATATTCAAAGACATTAGGACAACACTAGGTAGGCTGGTTTGGTTTTTTTTGGCAACTTCAGATGTTCCAAATGTAAAATACATCTGGCAGTATATACACACTGTCTTCGTGTGAGACAACAGTGTTTTTGAATGCAACAGAAGTGGAGGAGTCTGGTTTATTGTTCATAGTGCAGTTCATAAGTGTCTGTAGATATGAAATGAGCATCTCACTAAATGGAAGTCTTGGTCAACCTCTGACTCTTGCCTTAAGGGTTTGAGAGTAGACAATATGCAAAAAAACCCCAGCTTCTTTCCAGATGGCTGAATGCTTGATGTGTCTTTATGTTTTGCTGTCATTCAGGTGTGAATGCTGTGGTGATTATAAGTGTCTTCCATTTTTCTGGTTTGAAATGATTCCTTTTATGCATTGTGTGTTTAAAGATTAACTGTTTAGTTTATCAATAGGGATTTTAGAGCAAAAAAAACCCAACCCCAAACAAACCCAACTTGATGGTGGAGCAAAATCCAGGATGTTAGTGTTCATAAGCAGACTTGACAGTGCAGGTCTTAGCTCCATGTACCACATTGCAGACAGCAGTAGTTTTGAAATAGGTTGTGGTGCACTGTTAACTTTCTGCAAAATGTTGTTGTTTGAGTTTTGAAACATCTTGTGTATGGTAAGTTTCATGCTTCTGGTGGTTGTTAGTGAAAAAGTGTTTTTTTGCAGTCTGGGGAGAAAAGGTTTGCTACAGGAGGCTTTGTGGGATGGTGTTTCTTTTAGTGGGGAAGAAAAAAGCTAGATTTAGTTTTTAAACTATGAGTTTGGATCATATTTTCATGATGGTTTTAGGTAAGTATGTGAGTTAATATTGAAAGATGCAAGCTACAGTTTAATGATCAAACTGTTTTATACTGCTGTAATCCTGCTAAAGCTCACTTAATGAATTTTCAGGCTTTTTTGTTTTGTTTTGTTTTGGAGCCTAACTTCATAGTTAGTGTAAGAGATACCTTTAATAATGCTGCCAGTGCTGTTGCAGGTTCTGTAGGAGGCCAAATCTCTTCCTTTGTGACCATTAGACTGGCAAATTCTGATGTTATAATTTTTTTTTCTATAAACTGACCACGGCTGTGTCCTTGCTTAGTAGCCATTTAAAGAAGAGAACCAACTGCCTCACTGCATGTGCTGGTTTCCTTTTTCAGGCACCACATGTAGTGATAAAATTTAGAGAAAGTAGATCCAATTACTCTGCTGAAAAGCATTCAGCATCTTATGGGTGAACTTGTCAGTGACCAGCTCTCTACCTGTTTTAGTGTATGAGAATTGAGAAACAGATACAATCATCCCTGCTAATGAGAAGGGAAGTCCTTCTTACTCTGGAAGTCTTACTGACAATACATTGTGCTAAAACATTCCTGTAACCTGGTTAGCCTTGAGCATTCTTGTGAATAATGGCTATATTATGTCCTGTTTGCTGTAGGCATTTTCAATAGGTCTTTTTTTAATTTTGCTTCTTATTTCTGTTGGTGTTTGAGCATGGAATAATATGTGGAGCTAATGTATGTGAATACAGTTCTGGAGCCCAAAGAGGATGAATGAGGTAGCTGACTGAAAAGGAAATTGGACTCATCTGTATCAGTGATGGATGGCATCAAGCTGCAAATGAAAATGAAGGTTGTAATGGCATCTCGGGACTGATGCAAAATATATGCAAATACAGCATTTAATCAAGTTTGCTTACCAGCTGTTGTTTTCATTTTAACTTCGTTGTGGGTTTGTACTGACTGGATTAAAATTGTGTAAGGAGAGTTTCCATGTGCCCCCCGTGCAAGCTCTGCAAAGAAATTTCTCATCGAAGGATTGGATGAAGTTGCCACAAAATAGTAACTGGAACATGTGTCTCAGGTGTAGTTTTCTACACTTGGGCTGAACGTCTTACTTGGCTTAGACTTACCTGCAGTGACTT
>NW_008664257.1:0-45881 GCF_000695815.1 Acanthisitta chloris | reverse complement strand
TTCCCTTTTAAATCTCTGAAGCTCTACCTTCCCAACTCTTTTGTGATTCTGTGTTCCTGAAGACACTTGGAGTAGCAGCAGAAAGCAGTTCTTTTTGTGCTTTGTGATAAGGAGTGGGGCAAGGAGAACCCTCCTGCACACTGGTGATACTAAATTTCAGTGAAAGAATGAGTAACCTCATTCTCTCTGTAATTTTCTATCTGGTCAAAATCCACTTCATGAGATATGCATAAAGTTTTGATGATGTGTTAGTTCTGGCATGTTCTATATTTCAGCCAGGTGAAGGTTGAAGTTGTTCTCAGGAGCCTTGTTTGGGTTTCATCCAGTTCCATCACTTGGCTCTGCCAATATAATTAGAGGTAGAGGTTGTTTCATCTGTTTTCCAGGTGTATTTGCTGTATTTTGGAAGGCAAATACTAAAACTTAACAGTATTCTAGTGTGATACTGTAGATTTTATTAATATAGCCCAAAATGTAAGAGAGAGAGAATTATTCCCACAGTGCAATATTAAGCTGGTGAATATTTGTATTATTTCATGAAGTTCCTGCTCATGTTCTTTCAAACAATAGCCAGAACCAGTGAGGGTGACTGGTCTTTATGGAATTAGGCAGTGCTTGCCTGTCAGTTGTGCCTTCAGAATGTTCTTGACTCAGTTTTTGCTACTGGGAAGTAAAGGGAGGAGGGAAGCTGGTTAATTTAGCATTTCATGTGAGAACAAAATGGCATGTAACAGCTTCATCTAGTACAGACCTACAGACTTTGCTCCAACACCTGTATGGTTGAAAATGCTTTATTTCCCTCCCTTGCGCATCCAGTTTCTAGTCTATTACTTTCCACTGTCACCTTTTTTCTTTTTATTTTTCTTTATTTCTTTTGCTTTCTCTTGTGATGAAGTTAGTTGTACCTCACAGGGATGACTCTTACATCTTCACATACTTCTAATACTTTGGGTACTTAGAACTACCCTGACTGTCTCAGCATCTTTCAACCACTGGGCCTGCAATTATCCCTAATGGCTTGATTTTTGGAGCACAGTCACTGAATGTACAGTGAAAGGTCATGTCTTTTGAGTGTGGAAAGAGACCCCAAATCCACCCTTGACACTTTCAAAAGAGAGCAATGAACTGTACCTGCTGGCAGGCTGTCAGACAGCGTGGAGAGAATTGATTAGGGTTGATATGGGCAGTGACACTGGTGGGAACTGGTGCCATTGCTGCAATGCCTTGGATTTGTAAGAAGGGAGTGGTGCTCTGGGGTCTGACTGGTCATACTGCCAGCAGAAGTTTTCTGGCAAAATTGCTCCCCAGCCTGTGGTTGGTGGTTGATCTGTGCAGGAAATAGGATGGTACTGTAGCAGAAAAGTGCTACTGTTTTCTGTAAAATTCAAAAATATACATTATAGCTTTTTCTGTGGAATTAAGGATGTAGACAGTGGACATTCAGATATTGGAATGGACTGCCTGGGAAGGTGGTGGAGTCACCATCCCTGGAGGTGTTTAAGGCAAGACTGGATGTGGCACACAGTGCTGTGGGCTAGTTGACATGGTGGTGGTAGGTCTTGGGTTGGACTGAAGGTGGTCTCAGAGGTCTTTTCCAACCTAATTGAGTCTGTGATATACTCCTATAATTTACTACTGGTTTTTCTGACTTGAGCTTTGTCTAAAGCGTGGTTTATGTTCAATTTTGACAGGATTGCATTGTCTTACAGGCATTTGTCTTACAGGCATTTGTATTCTGTTTTGCTTGGGGTCTGGTGTTACTCAGTCACATCTTTGAAGCTCCCAGCTGCTTCTGATAAGCAGTCCTGTGTCAGCTTTAATCACCTTATCAAAGGAAGGCCCAAACAGTTGTAAATAAAATAATCTTGGATGGTTTCTAGATGCAGGACTGAAGTGTTGGCTGCTCTTGTTGTAAATGCTGAGCCATTTATCATTTTTTCTTTAAGATCTGGTATACTTCAGTGCAGAGTTTGTGACAAGCTGAGTTGCGTGAATTTACAGCCAGCCTCGTTTTTGTTATCTGTAGCTGTATTGAACGGTTTGAATTTAAGATATTATAAGTTTTAGTTGGCAAAATATCAGCATTGTTCGCTCACTTAACCTGGACTTTGCTTTTGAAGTACTTTTTCACACATGCCTTTCTTAAGTTTTTCCCCCTTCATTTCTGTTGAAAAATGCTTGGCAATTTGAAGGAGTAGTTTTATAGTTCTGTGTGCTCACTTTGTGTTGGATTTTAAGAAATCATGACTGTGGCCCCTGAGCCCCCCCAGTGTTACCTTGAGATAATCAAACAAAAAGGCAGACTCAATGCTAATTAATTATTTGCCAGGTGCCTGTAGCTGTGTGGGAGTTTGTTTATTGCCATAACAATACTACTCTGAATATCATAGCTAACATTTGACACGGAGGACCTGGGGTATGAAAGTTAAAGCATAAAATGTTGTAGGTTTCCTTAGTGATGTTTTGTTTTGTCACTGTTGTGTTAATTTACACAAGGGTGAGGCTTTTGTGTTTCTGCATTGTTGAAGCAGTTTAGTCTAATGGACTTGATGAGCTAAAGGATATTCTTAGTTTATAACTGAAGATCAGTTTATACTTACCTTCTTCTTATATTTGTAGAATTATCTTGGATTCAGTGCCTGGCATACAGTGCACTTCAGTTTCAGCTGAGGCTTTAAAGGGGAGTTTTTTTGGTAGTCACAATTGTAGTGTGTAGACCTCTGTCTAAATGCGTGTCTCCAGCTATCTTCATAAAACCAAGACAGACATGCTTGTTCTGCACTGAAGTGGTGTTAAATGTCAGGTGTTGGAGTGTAATGTAAAGGTGGGCTATGTGGTCCTCCACTGATGTGTTCTTTACATTGTATTTTATTTAGGTAATGGTCAGACAGTGTTTTCATTCACATTCAGATTCAATATAAAATCAGAATGCTCTTATTTTTAATGGGTTCCAGTGCTGCAAATCAAAGAGAAGTTTGAGGGTTAGTTGAAATAAACTGGGTCATTTTGGATTTATATATCTGTGCTGTGACGGTTGAGAATTCCATGCTAGGGAGGTATCAGGAGTTTTTTCTGGTTTCCTCCTCAGACCTAAGAAGGGAGATGGGTATTTTTCCCCCCTGCATATTCGACTGCCAGAATAAGCCAACTCTTTTCTTTCTGCTCTCTAATGATAGTGGCTTTCATTAGGTGAAATGAATAACTACCTTCCCTACCTTGTGAAAAATGAAGACTTCATGTTATTGGTATATAATCCTATTAATTTCTCAAAGCATAATCATTTAAAGTTGGCTAAAGAACAAGAAATATTGTAGTACCTCTTTGCAAACACTATCTTTGAGGGACAGAAGAGATTCACTGCCCTTCTTTTCTGCTGTGACCTACAGTTTGCAAGTGTCAAGTGGCTCAAGTGGAGAAACCTATTCACTGTGCTCCCTTTGCCGAGCTGCCTACCTGAAGAACTGTCACTGTGTTTATGTTCTATGGTTTGTCTTCCAGGTTCTCAGAGCAGGATCATTATCTTAAAATGTGGTCTGGGACATTTTTAACAGATGAAACTATATGTGCCAGGTTGCTTGTAGTATGCATCTTCACCTTGAGAGTTCTCTGATGTCTGAGCCTATCTTGCTGTAACGAGATGGCTGTTATAACTGGTAAATATTTGGGTTTTCATCTACACAAGGAAAACAGAATGTGCTAACTGTACATGAAAGTAGAGAAGTAAAGAGAAAGTATAAAAATGGGAGAAGGATGAGCTTCACACATCCAAAATGAAGTTTGGTATAAAAGAAGTATTGGTATGAAAGAAGTCATCATTAGTCCTTGCTGCTGTGTTTTGACCAGTCCTATTAATTTCTCAGAGCATAATAATTTGAAGGTGGCTAAAGATCAAGAAATATTCTAGGCCCCTCTGGTGCTTAGTGATTTTTGGGGCCATTTGGCATGTCACATATAAAGCTGAGTGTGAGCTGTACTTGTGCTGTGTTAGTTTCATTCCAAAGGCTAAAATGAAACTGTGTTCTGGTTGTCGACTGTGCCTGGGAAGGGCAAGGGAAGACTTTTCTGCCCTTTTCGAGATGGCTAACATTTTTTTATCACAAATCTGTGATAGTCCACAGGCTTTGTGCATGAATTGTTTGGTTGTCTATGTTGTGCTCTTTTCACTTCCATGCTTAAGAGCCAACAAGGTAAAACCTGCAAGTGTATTGAAATAAAACCAACTTCTGTGACAAAGATAAATTTGTTTCACACTGACCTGATCTGATTAGTTTTGCTTTCAACAGCAGGTTTTTAGCACCTCCAAAGAGAGAAACTTATAAGATCAGATATTTAAAATGACCTTATGTAAATTGCTTTTTTTAGCACTTCTTTCCTATTTTCTAATTGCATCATTTGACAATGTCGCATCCAGTCATGCTTTTTAAAAAAAATAGCTTGGGGAAAGGATAATATTTTGGCAACCAGTATTAAAAGATAACTCAACTGATTCTAGACAAAAATTCAGTATGTGAGAAAATGCATAAAATGAGATTTAATGTCTTTTTAAAATAACTTTTTTACATGGAATAGCTGCCTTTGCTGTAGTCCAAGAAGAGATTTTCTTGATGAAATCTCTTCCTGGACTTCATCAAGTGTTCTTGGGAAATTGTGTTCTTTTGAAAAAGAAATAAAATATTTGATTCAGCTCATACTTGAATGTTTGTTTAATTTATTCCTGTTAGGAGGAGTAAAATTTCTTCTGTGTTGTCTTACTGTGTGAAGAAAGCATCTTAGCCTCTCTGGAAATCAGAATATGTGCTTTGCCCAGCAGAAAAGCATCATGGATATATTATTTAGACTGGCTTTAGTTCCTGTCATCTCTGATTTTATTTCGTATGTTGAAATCAGGACACATAAGCTGATACAAACCAGGCACACACAGATCAAGTATGTTATTCTGCAATAAACACCCATGTTAAAAAGTAGTTTGAGCTTTTGGGAGGGTTTTTTTTTTGGGGGGGGGGGGGGGAAGGGGATTGATGTGCTTTTAATCCTCATGAGAAGATGGTCTGTGACACTTGTGTGGGTTACATTTTTCTTTTTTAAAGCAATGTAGTGATTTAAGGATTCTTCAGTTACTTTTTTTTCCTGTATTGCTCGTCATGCATGCAGGTAGTTATAATTTTTGTTTGTTTGGACTTGAAACCAGTTCAGTACATCATAACTGTTATATGTGAATTCACAAGGGAGACATGAAGGAGAAATTTTAGATAGGAGTTGGCTGCTAGTGTTCTTAGGATGATACCATGCTCAATAGTTTTCATGTAGTGGGCTTTCTTAAATTTTCTTGAGGTAATTGAGGTAAGGTTTCTTAAGTGGCTATTAGATGAAAACTCTAAGAGGTCCTCATGTAGCAGGTGTCCTTACACATTTCATCAGGCTAAGCTAGGTCTTTGTGATTACTTCAGCTATCTGCTTAAATATTTTGCAGTCATGTGATACAGCCTATAATTTCAAAAGCGTTTACGTAAGTAGTTTGTTCAATTTGGCCTCTTCTTGCAGAAAAGGAGATGTGAGAGGAACTGTCACTGCGTTAACAAGTGGTGTAACTGAGTTGGGTCTCTTCATTGGCAGATGCCTCCCTCCTAGGAGAATGAGAGATGCAAACACTACTCAAAATAATGTCACTGTCACTATTGGTTTTGGGTTTTTTTCCAAATTCTTGTTTGTTTCCCTTTATGGCTTGCTGTAAGGAGCAGTTTCAGGGCTAGATGCTTGACTGTATTGTCTGAAATGAAAATACCAATGCTGTTTGTACATACTATGGAAAGCGAGGCAAAATTAGGTTTTGGCATGGGGTTGAAAGATTATTAGTCAGCCCTGTAAAATCTGCTGTTAAAAGTGAAGAACTTTGTCTTCTGTGTACTCAGAAATTTGCTTGGAATGAACTTTCTGCTCTCCGTCACCTCCCAGTTAGGATCTTAAGAGAGGAATTCTACTTTTTCTTTTGCAGCTTTGTGTTTATAGTACTTTATTTCATCTGGAAGATAGATTAGGAAGTGTCTTCTACAGTCACCTTTCTAGGACTATTTCTACTGTGTTTTCTTCTGTGTTTTCTGTTTTATTGCTGGATGCTTCAAAGCTGTTGCTTTCTGAGCAGACTACCTTGTCCTTTGCCCTTGTCTCAGCTGTAACTTCTGTCTTTAAGCTCACTCAGTACAGGTATTTCTTGAATATTCTTGAACATTACCTGAGAGAATGTGTGTCACTTCAGATGGTAAAAGGATATGAAAAAGTTTTATCTTCTCTCTGGCATCTTGAAGCATTTTCACTTCTAATGCAAGCAGATTCAGAGTTTTGGTGAAGGAGAACAACAATACTATGGAATACACGAGGAATTTTGACACTGTGCTGTCATGTGTCTCTCTTCCTTGTGTTGAAGATTTGTGATGCTCTTGAATTTCTAGCTGAAAATGGTAAAAAATATGTTGCTTAATGTTATGGAGGTAAGAATTTATTTTCAACAGTGAAACCTAGAAATGTGATGTTGTAACTTACTGTTGTACTGTAACATGAACTAAACTCTGGAATCGTCCTGAGCAGTGGGAACCGAAATGCTGGTTTTTATCTCTTCTTCCAAGCTGGTGGAAAGAAGACCTAATTTGTACTCAGTTATATATGTGCATGTGTATAGGTATATATATAAGAATTATACTCATATATGTCATACTGGGAGGCTTCTTTGGATAAGGTCTGTGGACCTGATAAATTCAGTATATGTCTGGAACAGACTAAATCTCTTGTGCAGGTAGTTGTTCATCTTTGATTTTGCAGAAGCTTCATGTGGTTGTTTTTATTTCATAAAAATGTCATCTCTGTAACGTACAATATTGTATGAAATGATAGTTCAACTACTTCAACTGTCTTCATATGTATGAATGTAGTTGTTTGCCTGCTAGGACAGGGGGTGCTGCATTTTTTTTTTCTTTTAGGGTTTCTCTTAGGGTGTATAAGGACATTTGAGTATGTGTATGTTGTGTTGTTGCCAAGATCTAACCATTCAGCTCCAGATCATTCCTGAGAAATCCCTCTGCTGTGATGAGGAATATTTAACAACTAGCAATGATAGTATGTAGTATGAAAACATTTGCTTCCTGATCAGCTTTTGATTTTGGAAACTCAGAACCTCCCCTCAACTACAACTGATGACAGCAGCCCAGTTGGTGGCAATTGAAATGCAGTTTGAATAGAAATGCCATTTCAGGCTTGTTTGTAGGTGGTTATGGTAAACAAACCAACAGTGCTTGGGGCTGTTCTAATTCAGTGATAAATTTTGAGAAGGATTTAGACATAAAGTTTGAGGCTGTGACCAACCAATCTCATCCATCTGTTCCTCTCCAATTTGCTTCTTGTGCTCCTCTCCGCAAGCTGTGGATGGAGAGTAACTAATACTTAGGGCTGTTTGGCTGTGGGTGATACATTGTGTAGCTGTAGAATGCTTATAGAAATCATTAAATGCTTCTTAATGTATTGAGGTGATAGATCTCTTGCTATATATATTCTGCATATTCTTGCTATATATTCTAAAAATGATTCAGTGATAGAATACCTCACTCTTACTGACCTTAACCTAAAATGTTCTCTTTATTGGAAAATATATTTTGATTGGGGGGGTGTTAATTTTATTTTTGGACTGTTTAAATGGCAGAAAACAAAGTGGCCAAAGGCCAGTCCTTCTCCCCAACTTTGACCTAGCATTTATTCTGTTGCTGTGGATGTGGAACAGACGTATGTGATTTCCATTTTTTAATACATCCTTGTTCATGCTGTGTTTCATTGGAGTCTGTTTGCTTCAGTGAAGTATTAATGTAGAGATGCTTCTAAAATATCAGCCTGAGAAGTAATTGTGGGAGGAGTCTTACTAAGTCATCCCTGCTTCTGAATTCTTCAGTGCATCCTATTGTTACTCTACTTAAATTAAAAATTCCAGTATAGGGTTTGCATTTAATTTTATGCATTCTGAGCAGCAGAACAAATAGCAGCTCCAAACAATAATTAATTGTGAAGTTGTTACATGGTGATGTTTAGTTTATTGATGGTCCAGCTGAAATGTATTTAAACTTGTTAGAATTCTCTTGCTCATTAACAGTCTGAAATCCACTGTATGTGCTGTAACATTTATTATGTTGCTTAGTTTTCAGAAAAGTTGACTGATTCTTTTTGTTCCAAACTCAGATAGAAAAGTATCAAGAATGTACTCCAAGTTCTTGCTACATTAAAAATACGAATCTATAGATGTATATAAAAAACTTGACAACAAATGAGTGTGTCTTTAATATAGATTGATTGGTCTGTCACTTGATGTGTGTTTATTGACTGAAAATAAATGCGTAGAAGAGTTCTTGAACATGTTTCAGACTATTTGAACAGTGAAATTGTTGCCTTAGGTGGCAACAGCTAAGTTAGAATTCTGTGACAACATGATGTCAAGCCCACTTTTTAAAATTTATGTCACTTCTCTGCCTACATTGCACTTGTGCATTCATGTGACCTGGCTTTAATTTAACATTTGGTAAATATTTGCATAGTAATTCCTAAAGTGTTCTCCCACACATAAAGGAAATGATGATAAACAGCTTTTAAGTGGCTTGATGGTAAATACAAACATGACTTGCAGCCCTAAGGTAAAATGCACATTTAGAGTAACTGTTCAATATTCATTTGGCAAGTGCTGGTATGTATTACACCAGGTAACTTACTCAGACCTTTTCTTTACATGTTTAGATGTTTCTGTTGTATACCTCAGCTGAACTTCTGCCTAAAGGTTGTATACTGTGCTGTGAGAGAACTTCTCCTTACTTGTGCTGTTAGGATTCTTTGGAACTGTAGATGTGTTTTCTTCAAGATGCCCTTGCTAACAGGAGAGCATTTAGGTAGATGGTAACTATACCTGAATGCTGCCAAGAGCTTCAAGGCTGCTGTTAGTGTTTTAGTTTTACAGGAGGCTTATTCTTTTGTTTTTCAAAACTAATGATTTCTTTTTAAGCATGTGAACTTCTAATGATGATGGTTAAGAAAACGCTGTGAAGAATCATTCTAGACATTGTCATGTATTAGAATAAGACTTAAATATCAAAGTAGGAAAAGATAAGAACTACCAACAACTAATCAGTTAAAAACCCCCCACGAACTTGTCCTAGGATTTTAGAATGAAGTTTTAAAACTTTTTACATTATATTTCATAGTTTCTCAGCATGTGTCTTCTCAGTAAATATATCCTTAATCAATCCCTTCCCTGAACAAAAATGGGTTAAGAGTCATCTTACCCTGTGTTGATTGTCAACTTAGAGATCCAGCATTTTCTGCAGTCACCAAGTGAGCAGTGTTATTTCATTGAATCAAACATACACAATCAGGGACTAATCCTTCACAGTGTAACATTGCAGCAGCTTCTCACACCTGTTACAGGTGTTAGTGGGTTCTGACTTTCAGACCATTCAGAAAATACCATAGGAAATCTGTCTGTTTTGCCAGAACTCCAGTGATATACTTTATGAAGTATACGGTTACTCTGTTACTTTGGAAATGCAGTCTCCTGCCTAGGAATTTTATAACATCTGGAAACCTGCAGTGTTTGTAACACTCCTTTTTTACAGTTGTATCTTGCTAAAGCATATAAGAAAGTAAGACCATCCCTTTCTTTAGGAAGTTTAAATTTCTCTGATAATGATTCTACCTTGGATTTACCAAAGTTATTTTTTGGATCTCTTCTACTCCTTTTGAGCTCTAAATAGTGTGTAAAACATGAGTCTGTGTGTACACATGCATATGCAAGTGGATGAAATGCTATTTGGGACTTCAGACACTCAACTCTTGTGTCTGCTGGCAGTTAATGGTTTGTTTTATACGGTGAGTTATCTAAAATCTGTGTTTTATTTAGTGAAGCTGTATGGACTCTTGGTGGGAGTAAAGAAACACAGAAAAGTTGATATATGGATTTTGGGTTTTTTTGGGGGGGGAGTTGGGGTGTTTTTGGTGTTTTTTTTTTTTTTTTTTTTTTTTTTTTTTTTTTTATATACACTTTGTATCTATGGCAGTGTTTGGATTTCATCCAAAGAACAGAAAATGCTCCTTGACTTTGAAATGTCTTTGGAATGGGTGAGTGATTTTGCTGGTCAGATGAATCATTGTTACTTATGTGACTGTGCAGAGGGAATTTCCTCCACCTAGCCTATGTAGCAGTAGTGATTATTTGCTTCATCAAACAAGTCTATAAAAAGCTCCCTGTCCCCAGTGGTTATTTTTTAACTTTCAGGGATGAGGTTCATGTAAGTTAATAGAAGCCAATTTCACATTTGGATTTCTGAAATAAAGTGTTCACTTCTGTTGTAGTTTGTGGTGGTTACTGTAATTAGAGAATCCTTCAGATTAGAAGGTCATAGTGTGTTCATACTGTGTGTACCTGAGTTGTAGTATATGTGGCAGCAGTACCTGAGCCATTAATAAGTATTTCTCTATGAAGGAAACTGAATCGTGTTCTGGTTTAGTTCTTCTGTTTCAGTGTGAATTGTAACGAATCTTACACTGGCCGCACTCACCTCGAAAGATTGAGGAATGGCCTCTTCTGTTCCTTGAGACTGATTTAGAGATATCTCTTTATATGGTCACTAACAGAAATAATTAAATTACTGTAGTTGTTGTGACCCAAAGTAGAAGAAGGTTAGGAATTCAGTTTAATGTAGTTTAGGGTGACTGTGTCTTGACCTTGTGTCCTAATCTAGTTGCAGCATTCTGTTGGGACAATACATGTTTTTTTCTTTGTTTCTTTTTCAATGACACATTTGGGTTGGTGCAGCTACTGAATCACTGAAAGAAGTGAACATAGAAAGCAAAATATTCTAATCAGGTGTTTATTTTGTTAGTTCAGCTTTATTCTGTCTACAGGACACTTAAACAGCATAATAGGTATAACAGGTTTTAATATATCTTCAGCCAAATACATTAGCTACAGAAATCTGTCCAATTAAGAGGAGTGGTTTTCAAGTATGCTGTTTGTGTTGCTAACTATGAAAGCCTTTAGGGGTTGCATTAGTTAAAAGGTTCAGGAGGAACATCTGTAGCTACTGATGCGTTCCAGTTTGAGAGATTTGAACTTCCTAAGTTTATTGGTAGGTCAAGCGACACTTTTTGAAGGTTTCTGCATTAGGTAAGTGGTATGCTCTGAGTTAGCATGCTTATTGCACAGTGGTACATTTTCTTGCCTTTTCATCTTAGAATAATGTGGTTACAGTAAAAATACTTAAGCCATGGGCTTTGGGTAGAACTTGGAGCTGTAATACTTGTCTATGCTTCATCACTTTGCAGAGACAAAAGCATATTCATTGATTTTCTTGAATTTTGTGATTTTTGAACATGTGATGCCTAGAACAAACAAACATTTGCCATTTCACAAATGACTGGTTTCAGTGCAAAATAAAATAACTGTAGTAAGAGGTAAGTTACAAATAGACATACTCAAGTGCTTAATTGTGTGGTTGTCATGCAGCCACACTGGATCTTATACTTACCTCTGTACATTTTTCTGAGGGCTCAGAAGGCTGTAGGTTAAGCTAAGGCAGCTAAGCTACACACAGCTGCTTTCTCACTCAGCCCATTGGGCTGGGGAGGAGAATTGTGAGGGTACATGTGAGAACTCATGGGCTGACATAAGGCAGTTTTATAGGTAAGCCAAAAGCTGCACACATCTCTGCCCCTTTTTCCTTTCCCACAGCTCATATTGCGGAGCACAGGGTCATTTGGTGTGGAACATCCCTTTGGACAGTTGGGGTTGGCTGTCCCAGCTGTGGCCCCTTCCAGCTTCTTGTGCACCGCCAGCCTCACTGCTGGTGGGGCAGGGTGAGAAACAGGAGAGGCTTCAATGCTCTGCGAGCTCTGCTCAGCAAAAGCCGAAACACTCCTGTATTATCAACCCTGCTAGAGTCACAAATCCAGAACACAGAGCCATGCAAGCCACTGTGAAGTAAGCTAACTCCATCCCAGCCCAAACCAGTACATGTCAGTGGCAGAACGGAAGTTGAACTCTGGAACATAGATGTGTCAGAAGAGGAAGAGCATTTTGTTCAGAGTTCACCAGCAAAGCTTATAGTGACATAATGGGCGACCCAGTTGGTAATGCTAGGGTGGGTGTAGTTGTTGGTTTGGTTTTTTATTGACTGCTGCCCTATGATGATACAGTAAAACCCATGCCTAATCCAATGGATCCATGTCTGTACCTGTGATAGAATTATCCTGGTGTATCTGCTGTCTGCATCCCTTGATGGCCAAAGGTATAGAATCCCCGTAAATAAATATTAAGCGGAATGTCCCTACTTCTCAGGGACTTCACTACATGGGGAATATCCAAACTAGAGATAAGGAACTGGATAGTCTATATAGTGTCAGTTATGCTTCACTTTGCTTCCGAGAACTGTGATCTACTTAGACTTGACAAGGAAGAAGGGATTGGAGCTACAGATGCAATATCAATAGAATCATTGGGATTGCATATTGCACATCAGCAGCGATCAACAGTGGTCTTTTCCTTGTCCAATTCTGAAACCTTTCTCAAAGCTGTATGTGTTTATGCCACTTTTCTGACCCTTAATTTTAGCACATTCTGGCAACTCTCCTTACTGTTTGATGGAGAACTGAAATATGCTTTGTAATCTTACCTAAGCATGGTTTCTTTCTTCATGGTGCTGTAGAAGATGTGCCAATACATTTGTCAATACCAGAGGCTCAGGCATGTCGCTGTGACTTGATGAGTTGCCATATGCTCATTAAACCACAATAACTGGCCCTAGTAGGATAGATGTTAACTAAGGCAGTTCAAACATAACTACCGCTTAGCCTGTCCCTCAGGGAGTTGTGTGTATGCAGGTAGCTGGTGTGATTTGGGGGGAGTGTTTACAGTGTGTCTGCTTCCTGACTTGTATTGCATGTCAGGGAGAATTTGCTGTTGAGCAGTGCACTGTGAGCCTTTTGGCTTCAGGGTCAGTGAAATGATGGCTAAGCTCCTACTTACTGCAGTGAGGTAGTTAATAATATATGAAGGAAGCATTAGTTTTGGAGAACTAACATGATCCCAGTTAGTATGGCACACAGTATTGCACTGGAATTTATTTGTGAAAACTAACTGGGATTTATTTATTCATTTGGGATGGTTTTTTTTTTTCCACAATAGCCTGATCTGCTTCCCAGAGAAAGAAACATTGGGTGTGTTTTATATACCTAAAAATATATATATTCACTCTCCCCCCCATCTGTCAGGAGTGGTGCATGTCCATCCATATATATCTATATATTTATACACACACAATAAATATAATATATATGTATATTTTCATGTGTGTGCTGATAATAACCCAAGTATTCCAACTATAAAGTATTGTGAAATGAAAGTTTTTATTTTTTATTAACTTCCTTTATATTAACTATTTAACTTTGAGGGGGAAATTCGTGCAGGGAAGCAAGCAGCCGACTCAGTGTGAGTGATAAAGCAAGCTCCAACTTTATTGTTAGCTCAGTCCTTCTCTTATACGGTACACGATAAATGCGCCCATTCATCCCCGGAGAGCCTGATTGTGCTGAGAAGCTAAATTCTAATGCTGAGAAGCTAAATTCTTGAGGCCTACTTCATGGTTATATGCTCAAAGTTCCCATAGGCCTTTGCTCGACTCTTGCTCGCATAATGCTCTCTTGGGGCTGTTCCCCCTTCCCTTAGCCATTCTTCAACATAAGTAAAGAATGATAATGAAATGAAAATGTGTATTTTGGAGATGTTTTGCATAGTGTTCTATAGGTAGTGTCTTGTTAGTCATCTGTAGTTTACATTCTTTCTCTCAGTTTCATTTTCAGATAGTGGCTCCAAGCTTCTGCCTCATGACTGTAGAGGGAAATAGGTGGAAAACAAATGGGATACAAAGCTGCTTTGTCCAATAGCACTAAAATCATGCAAGGTTAGGTTAAGAAGTCTTGTGTCTGTCTTACAGGATCCAACTTCCTGGGTATATATTCACCACCTGGAGTATACAGATGGAGGAATCCTGGACCCAGATGATGTGCTGGCAGATGTTGTGGAAGACAAAGATAAGGTAGAGCTTGAATGAAAATACTACTTTTGCTTTTTGATGTGTGTTTTCAAACAACTAATGCTACTTTCTCATTTCTTGTCTCACATCTGACAGGTGAAATAGGTGTTAAATATTCTTAAACACATCTGTCCACAGGTGCTATAGCTCTCTGTTTCTGGAGTAGAAAGGTGGGGGTGGGAAGCATGACCAAAGCAGTGCCAAGCCTAGCAATTAATTTAGGACTTAACCTTTTCAAGCAGTTCTGTGTTTCTTTTTATTGATGTATGAAAATGGGGTGGTGAAAAATGTGGGTTTAGTAAGACTTTTTTTTTAATGCCACTTAAAGTATCTTTTATAATATCTTCCTTTGCTTAGACTTAAGTTTTAAAGAATCATTCAAATGTCATGGTTGAATGTGACAAAATAAACAGGCAAATCCTGTGATGACAAGAACAGCTGCTTCAGCTGCATTAAATTTCAGGGTTGCTGTGATTTGCTACTGAAAATCTAAGCAGGCCCAGTTTTTAAAAACTATAAGTCTCTACCTTTCAGTTCAAATAAGATGTATTTCCTTTCTGGGTGAATTAGTAGCTAAAGAGAAGCCCCTTCTAACTTTTTTTGTAATTATCAGAAAAATTTAGTTTTGGGAAACTAATTTGTGACTCATTTGAGCATAAAGGAGGAGTGATATAATTTATAAAACTTTGCTGTTTTTATCTTACTTTTTTCTTTATAGTGCCATATGTTTGATGACTTAAAAATACTTTTGTACATTGCAAGCAGAATTGCTAGTTTTGTATTCTGTTGATTCTTCAATGACTTAATACAGAGTGCAACATTTTGCCTATGATTAATGGGATGCTGTTTCTCAGTTCCTTAGAAAATTGTCTAAGCTATACTTCAGTGTCATTTTATGGTGGTTTGTGTGGGAGTTCCTAAAAACAATGGAGGTCTGTTTGATATATCTTCTTTTCTTGTGTTTCTTGCTTGTCTATATTTTTGGAAAGTATACTCAAAACACCTTTTTTCCCAGGAGTGTTTGCACACTAGTGACTGGGTTGTGAAATTGGCACAGCTGTGTATAAAGGATAAGACCATAAACGTAAAACGTCATGAGATACTGCATCAAAGAGAAATGTGTTACTGGTTCATCAGTTAAAGAAAATTAACATGTCCACCCAGGGTTTTCTGTTTGAAGTACTGATAGAGAAACACTTAAGCAAATATGAGCATTAATTTGCAGAATATTTGATATGCCATCCAGTTTTTACCTTGTGACCAAAGCCTTTGCTCTACCTCACTGGGTGTCACTGGTTGAGGACGTGTTGCTAATGAAGCTTCTAGTTCGCACACAGCTCTAGGTTTAAGCATCTTCACTTCTAACAATAGTAGCTGAGACTGTAATTCTGAGGTTGCCTTGAGGAAACTCCACTGGAAAACTGGGATCTTATTCTCTGAAGTGGTCTGGGGTGGTTTAGGAATACAGTTAACTCGTCAATTTCTTTCTGTGATGTCTCAGTTACATGTGCTGAATACTGCTACTTTTTCAGAAGGCTTTGGTGAAACAAGGAAAGACTTGCTGAATAGCAGCAGCTGCAGTGACAAATCAGATTTTTTGATTAAAGCAGAGGAGAGTCGTGTAAGTGCACTGCTGGTTTGAGAGATCAAAGAATTCAAGGGTGGAATTGGGCCATAGCATGTATAAGGAGCTGTCCATACTACCTACTTAAAAGTTTTGGTGAGATCTGATAACAAAGACCCAGTCCTATTAAAGGCTTACAAACAGTTTTGATAATTTTATTATGACCTGTTAGCCCCTGAGCGTTTGCCAGTGTTATTTTACACTGGGAATATTGGCTATGGAGTCTTTAAGCTCTACAAAAAAGGGGAGGAGATATTGAGGTCTAATTGACCTGCTATCTAATTTGGTGGTTAAAGTCCTGCTGTGGTTTAACCCAGCTCAGCAACAGAGCACCGTGCAGCCACTCACTCACTCCTTCACCAGCAGGATGGGGAAGAGAATCAGAAGGGTGAAAGCTAGAAAAGATGGTTTAATAGGGAAAGCAAAAGCCACAGACACAAGCAAAGCAAAACAAGAAATTAATTCACTGCTTCTCATGGACAGGAGGTGTTCAGTCATCCCCAGAGGAGCAGGGCCCCAGCACGTGTAATGGTTACTTGGGAAGACAAACACCATCACTCCAAATGTGTCCCCTCATTACTTCTTCTTCCTCCCACTTTATGTACTGAGCATGATGTGATATGGTATGGAATATCCCCTTGGTCAGTTTGAGTCACTTGTCTCAGCTGTGACTCCATGGACAGGAGGTGTTCAGTCATCCCCAGAGGAGCAGGGCCCCAGCACGTGTAATGGTTACTTGGGAAGACAAACACCATCACTCCAAATGTGTCCCCTCATTACTTCTTCTTCCTCCCACTTTATGTACTGAGCATGATGTGATATGGTATGGAATATCCCCTTGGTCAGTTTGAGTCACTTGTCTCAGCTGTGACTCCTCCCATGCACTCCCAACTTCCTTGCTAGCAGTACAGAAAGGAGCAGGGCCCCAGCACGTGTAATGGTTACTTGGGAAGACAAACACCATCACTCCAAATGTGTCCCCTCATTCCTTCTTCTTCCTCCCACTTTATGTACTGAGCATGATGTGATATGGTATGGAATATCCCCTTGGTCAGTTTGAGTCACTTGTCTCAGCTGTGACTCCTCCCATGCACTCCCAACTTCCTTGCTAGCATGGCAGTACAGAAAGCAGCAAAGGCCTTGGCTCTGTGTAAGCTCTGCTCAGCAATAACAAAAGCATCTTTGCATTATCATCCCTGTGTTCAGCATGATTCCAAGACATAGCCACATACTAGCCACTGTGAAGAAAGTTATTTCTGTCCCAGTCCAAACCAGCACAAGTCCTTAAATAGGCTAAAGACTTTTTGGTACGTTTTTCTGTGCACTACTTTACGATGAGCTGTATGTGTGATAAATGAATAGACCACAGCTTTGTTGTTCCCTTGTCCTTGTTATTCTTTCCTGTGCATCCAAGCCAGTGATGTAGTTTCCCATTAAATCAGTCACTCTCTATAAAAATAAGCGTTGCACTTAACCTCAGTGCTTTTAACCAAAGGTGTACTTGGCATTGCTGGCCATCGAGCTCTTCTTTAGTGGCACAGGAAACTGGCTGATGCTTTTCTAAAGGATAATCTACTCTAGATCATACTTTGATAGCAATAAATTAGCACAGTTTCCTCAGAGGAAAATGTCCTTGCTAATCTATTGAATTCTTTCACTGTGACAACAAAACAGTCAGAGTGCTATCAGATATAATTTATTTGGAATTTCAAAAGCTTTTGACAGTCCTTAACAATAGACTGTTGAGGAGGCACAGCTACTTGTGAGGTAAGCAGCAAGTGCTGTAGTGGTTCTGTGAATGATTGAGAGGGAACCAAAAGATGGAATAAATGGTCAGTTTCCAACACTGGAATGATGGCACTGGGGTGCATAATACCTATTATTGGGACTGGCAGTGTTTTTGAGCTCTGCTTGTGTTAACTTTATGACTTCCTCTTGAACTCAAAGTTAATCAAAATAGGCAGTACAGTGGATGATATTAATAGCTGTCAACTGCAGAGTTATGCATGCTGGAGAGAGTGGCTTGTTTTATTTGCATACAAATCAGGTCTAAATTAGTATTACACGTGCTTGATAACGTGTGTCATGTGAAGTTGGAAATTTTGTTTGGTGAGAGACCCTCTTGCTGCTGCTGCTTCAGTCAGTGGCCTGAATTGGATGTCAAAGCTAGTCTTGAATAGCTTTAAAATACTTTGTTTTCACTGAGTTACCTAGCAATTGATTCATGTCCTGATACTCTGAATGATGGATTAATTAAAAAAACCCAAATTTTGTCAGTTGAATAAAAGCATGCTATTTAAATTGTCTGATTTTAATGTGTTGAAGCTGTAAATGGAGCCCTCTTCTTAGATCACTTCACAGATCTCTTGCACTTGAAATGACTTTTCTTCTTGAGGAAGAAAATGTCCTGAGAAGATGACTTTGCTGTGCAAAACATGAAGTACAAAATCTTTTGCTTCATATCATTGTGTACATTGAGCCCTGTGCTTGGCATATGTTTTGAATGTGTAAATTTAATGTATCCTTCCTAATTTCCCTTTGTTTTTCTGTATGGATTCATGTTCTCAAGTCCTCAGAAACACCTGGGGAGACTATGGGCATGTAATGAAGGCCTGTGTTAAAACTTGCTTAGCTTACAGGAGAATAACTTCCTAGATCAGCATAGTTTGGCTTTCTGCATACATGTAAAAGTCTTCAGGGAAAACACACTTTCTATCAAACCTAATATGTTCATATTTTGACAGGATTAAATGAGGCAAAACTTGTTGACAGATATACTTTTATCAGCAGAGCCCCTCTGAGGCTGTCAGGATACTTAGGTTGGTTGGTTTGTTTGTTTGGGTTGTTTTGGTTTTGTTTTGTGGGGTATTGGTTACTTTTGTGGTTTGTTGTGGTTTTGTTTGTTTGGATTTTTGTTCGTTTTTTGTTTGCTTGTTTGCAAGACTCTGTTTGCAAGGTCAGTATTGCAGTAGCTACAATTTGGCCAACAAAGCTGCTGAACATTCTATAAAGATACATTTCCTGATCAGTCATGCTGGCAAAAGATCTAGCAATGTCATCCTAGAAGGTGGTGTAGGTTTAACCTCTCCAGAGACTTGTTTATTAGCAGGTTCACTGCTAACAGTAGGGGGTGTTTTGTGGTGTGGGTTGTTTTTTTTTGTTTTTTTTTTTGAGTGGAAGGAGAAAAACGGCAAGTGATTGTGATGGGCACTGTGCTGACACTGAAATAGCAGGATGCCAGTATTGTCTTAGAAATTAATTTTTTTGCTTGACTATCTCCTTTGTTAAATACAGATGACTTGCATTTTTTAACAGCAACAGAAGCTTTCAAAGGGCACAAAGTAACATCAATGAAATGCTGAAACAGTAATACTGTTTCAAGATTTGGAGGGATTGTAACTGTCATTGAAGTGTTTGTAATGATATCAAGTAAATGGTATGAATTGTGTAGTTCAGATATCAATTTTAGCTAAGCATCTAAGGAAATATTAAATGGCAGAATCAGTGAATTCTCAGTTCACAATCAGCACAAATGCAGCATTGAGAACATGTCTCCTGGAAGGTCTCCAAATGCTAGAGAAATCAGCTGCTGGCTGTTCAGAATGGTTATTGGGCCCATGTATGCTCCTGATAAGAACCTGCAGATCTGGCTGAAGTCTTTGTAGGGGATGCTAAGTAACCCTCTGAAGCTTTACTTGTTTCAACAAAGCAGTGAAAATGAAGGCGGTGTGAACTTCAGGACTGATGTAATTATGCAATGGAAATGTCTTTCTAGGTACCTGACAGGCATGTTTTCTGTCAGTGGATTCTGAACTGTTTTGTTGTTTTGGGGCAGGTTTAGTCACTGGGAGTGCTGGCTGGTGGTGTTGAGCACTTACAGAGTAGGTATTTTCTGGCCCAGGTTTGACTCTGTAGACCACCTCCCTGGGCAGCCCATTCCAATGCCTGATTACTCTCTCTGTAAAACATCTCTTCCTAATATCCAACCTAAACCTCCCCTGGCAGAGCTTGAGTCTGTGCCCTCTTGTCCTACTGCTGGTTGCCTGGGAGAAGAGACCAATCCCCATCTGACTCCAAGCTCCTTTCAGGGAGTTGTAGAGGGTGATAAGGTCTCCCCTGAGCCTCCTCTTCTCCAGGCTAAACAGCCCCAGCTCCCTCAGCCTCTCCTCATGGCACTTGTGCTCGAGTCCCTTCACCAGCCTCGTTGCTCTTCTCTGGACCTGCTCCTGCACCTCAATATTCTTCCTGACCTGAGTGGCCCAGAAATGCTCACAGTACTCAAGGTGTGTCCTCACCAGTGCCGAGTACAGGAGCAGAATCACCTCCCTGGTCCTGCTGACCACACTGTTCCTGATCCAGGCCAGGATGCCATTGGCCTTCTTGGCCACCTGAGCACACTGCTGGCTCCTGTTCAGCTCCCTGTCTCTCCAAACTCCCAGGTCCCTTTCTGCCTGGCTGCTCTCCAGCCACTCTGTCCCCAGCCTGGAGCACTGCATGGGATTGTTATGGCCAAAGTGCAGGACCCAAAGTGCAGAAGGTGTGGCTGAAGAGTGTGAGGTGATAAGGAAAATGATTTCTGCATCAAGTTGAAAAATGACACAATTGTCTGAGGTTTGTGGATAGGAATATCTTGGCACTTTAAAAAATAAATAGAGGGCTGTGTAATTCTGAGGGGAATTTCTCTTCATGTGGAGATACAGCATTGCTGCTTTCAGAGCTTCCCCGGCAAATCACTGCAAGAGGCCTCAGTGCTGGTTTGTTTGAATTACCTACCAATGTGTCAGCAGAGCCTGAAAATGTCACACAGATCATTTTGTTGTATGGTTTGAGCCTCAAATATATGATCCCTGCAAGTAATGCATACTTAGAGAAATGTTGTTTAAACTCCTGACTTCTGTGTAATTGAGCTCTCTAGTATTTTCTCTAGGGTTTTGTAACTTTCTGATGACTGAGTGGAGAATAGAGATTTTTCTGCAGAATCTTCAGTTTGTTGTACAATAGTATATTATACTTGTTTAAGAAAAACAAAGCAAGAAATGTAAGAATTCATTACAGCTGTGAATTTTTACCTAGTAAAATACTGCAGTGGGGTTTGGTTTTTTGGTTTTTTTTTTTTTAGTGTAGACTGCTCTACAAATTATTGCATATTAGTCAGGTTTCCCCCGGAGAAGTTAAAAAAGATCCCTTTGTTATAAAGAATAAGAATGTAAGAGAGAGGTGTCTGGTAGCACAGAAAGCAGTTTAATGGTGTTAGTTTCATGTAATGTGGGAGCAACATTTGAAGTATGCAATGGACACAGGATAGTTCAAAAGAACTTGGATGCTCTGTGTCTGCATCAAAAAGGCATGAATCAGAGAAGGAGAAATTGCAGCTCTTTTGTTTATAAGGTGGTTAATATTATTCTGGACTAGGGTTTTCACGCTCAATGTTTTATGACATTTAGTTGATTAATACCATGGTCAAGTTATTGTTTTAATGTGTGTGCTTTTACTGTCTTAAACTCATTGCTGCAAATACATACTTCAAACTTCTGATGCTTAGCGCTTCTGGCAGAGTCTGGGTTACACTTCCCTAAGTTTGAATGCCTTGTTTGAAAAACTGGTGTCCAGAGGCAGCCAATTTTGATGTTCAGTTCCTTGCTGTTAATGAGGTAAACCAAGGGATTAGCAGATCAGGAAGCCTGATATGCTCAAGATGAGGAAAATGAAGTTGCAGAAAGTTGGCAGAACTGGTAAGTAAAGGCTGCTGTTGTTTGATTTGCTTTTAATGTGTTGATTTGGTTTTTTTTGCTCCCCTAAGTATAATTTTTAGGTTGTGGTTAGTAGCTCTGCCAGAATATGTGTAGCTCTTTGTCTCTGTACTCTTCCTTACTGCTTCTGGTTTTGTATTCATATTTTGTGGTTTCAGTAATGAGATCCTACAGACGAGCAGAAATCTTAAAATTTTATTAGCAAAAGGATAACTAATAATACGCTCTTCTTTCAAACCCTAAATTGGTGAAAACTAAAATCGATTTAACTTCTTGTGTTTTGAATAACATGTTTACAACCTCCAAAAGCACAATACAGTGTTATCTTTGTTACATTTAGACTATTCTGGTTCTTCCTTGTAAACATACTTTGTAATAGGTTTCAGTTATAATTTCCAATAATCAGTCCTATTAGGATATGAGGTTGTTATTGCTGACAGTATTTGTTTACCTAAATATTCATAGCTAGTCCTGAGTGATGAAGATATAAAGACAAAACACAATTTTGAATAAAACCTCCATGTAACTTCTGTCAAGGGAGTCCCAGTAGAAACTCCTCAGGTATCTGATAGTTAGCTATACATTGTGTCTACAAGGAAGGGAAGTTTTAGAAAGGGCATATTTTAAATACTGCCTTTATCATTTTTAGAACATTAAAATATGGAGATGGGAGACACAAGAAAAACCAAGAACAAAACTGGTTTTTCCTTCTGGGTTGCATCAAAAGCAGTGTGGCCAGCAGGCTGAGGGAGGTGATTTTCCCCTTCTGCCCTCTCATGAGACCCTACCTGGAGCGCTGTGTTCAGGTCAGGATTTCTCAGCACAAGAAAAATGTGAACCTGTTGAAGTGGGTTCACAACAGGGCCTCAAAGATGACCGGAGGGTTGGAAGTGAGAGACTTGGGATTGTTCAGCCTGGAGAAGAGAAGGCTCAAGGGAAACCTCATTGAAGCCTTCCAGTACATAAAAGCTCTTGGGGGAAAAAAGTGGGAGAGCATCTTTTTATATAAGCTGATAGCGGTAGGGTAAGGGGAATTGGTGTTAAACTAAAAGAGGAGACATTTAGATGTTAGGAAGAACCTCTTTACTGTGAGGGTGGTGAGTCACTGGAAGAGGTTGTTATGGATGTCCCATCCCTGGAAGTGTTCAAGTCCAGGCTGGATGGGGCTTTGAGCAACCTGGTCTAGTGGATGGCATCCCTACCCACAGCAGGGGGGGATGGAACTAGATGACCTTTGAGGTCCTTTCCAACCCAATCCATTCTATGATTCTGTGATTTTGCATTGACTGTGATGATGGCTTTTCCCCTCATCTTGAGTCACAGGCTTCTTAACTGGTTCAAAAGGACAGCATGAATTCTTGCTATGAACTTCCATTGAGTTTATCTAGGGTTTACCAGTAATTTGAAAACAAACAAAAAAGGCATTGGGGATGGGGACATTCTTACAGAAAGACTGTGGAGCTTGATGTGCTGGCCCTTTGGTGAACTAAGATGGAGTTTTGGTTTTGCTATTGACAAAATAGTATGCAAACCAGTCAAGCTGCATATTTTAAGAAAATATGTTTTCACACTTTTCAGGAAGAAAAGGTTTCATGCCACTTTGAACCAGTGCTTGTTTAGGAAACAGATGTCTGATTTCACTCTTGTGTAGTAGGGTATGCTGTGAGCCACCATATATATAAAAAAGGATATTTTGGTAGGAGTTGTCTCTTGTGTGGTATGCTGTGAGCCACCATATATATATAAAAGGATATTTTGATAGGAGTTAGTCTGTTTATTTTTGAAGTGGGATCTGAACTGTGAGTACCAGAGGGAGTGGGCGAAAAAATCATCATTAGTACTTACTAAGCAACACTTTATTTCAGTAGTGCAGTTTCTTTTAGAATACAGATTATGAAGCTTTGCATTTTTATGAAGGTATGCTGTGAGCCACCATATATATATAAAAGGATATTTTGATAGGAGTTAGTCTGTTTATTTTTGAAGTGGGATCTGAACTGTGAGTACCAGAGGGAGTGGGCGAAAAAATCATCATTAGTACTTACTAAGCAACACTTTATTTCAGTAGTGCAGTTTCTTTTAGAATACAGATTATGAAGCTTTGCATTTTTATGAAATTTGTTTTAATTTCTTGCTGCAGAGGTGCCATGCATTATTCAAGATTATAAAATGATTTGGATTTCAGGAGCATTTGGATTTGCTGATGAGGATTTCAAGCTGTGTAATTATGAAACTGTGTGCACATGGGTTGGAAGTTCAGAACTCATTAGTGTAATCATTAAAATACCCATTTTTTTAAAGTGTGGTATTACATTCTGAGGTGTGCAATTACACTATCACGTGCTTCTGGTTACTGGAAACATTCTTGTAATAAACTTCAGGTCTAGCAATATGCTACAAGATAAGTTTGTAACTTTAAGAACAGACACCTGGTCAAATGTTGCCTAGGTTATTAAAGAAAATTCAGTTTTATAGATGTAGAGCCATAACATGGTGTCTGTATGCATAAATTAACCTCCTGTTTATCTGAGAAAAATTTATAAGCTTTTACATATTTAGTGCTGTATAAAGTGACTTTTCTTAAAATAGATATTATCTTGGAACATATTTCAAGGGTTATTTATTATAGCTCTACCCACTTCAACAGTAGTGTGTGGGTATAAAGGTTCTTACCAGATGGACTCCAACCTTCTTGTTTTTCCAGTGTAATGTTTGTGTTTGAACCTTCTGAACCATGTACTCTTTCTTTGAACATTTCTAACTACCAGAGTTGCTCCATTTTTGATAAGTATTCCACTGCTGCTTTTTTCAGATTAAGAAAAAAAATAAATCAACTCCAACAGTGGATCTGTGACACGAACAGAATTCCTGATAGTTTTGCAATAAGATTGTCTATTTAAACACTAAAAGGAGGAGTTCTGGTGTTAAAATCCTTTTAATATAAGATACATGTAAATATGAAACTTGTGCTTTTCTAATTTGTTGTTCTGTTAATCCCTCTTCATCTTTTGGCATTTTAGAGAGTATCAAAAACATACAGCAGGCAGAAGGTTTAGGACCTGAGTCACTTAGTTTTTGGGCAGTATTCAGCTGCATAACCATAACACTTTCTCTTGACCTGAAAATGTGTTTTGTCATCTGGGCACTAAGTACTGTAGCTAATTGGTGATCTGACAACTGAAGCTGTCTGTGTTTCTGTTCCTTGCACAGTGAGAGGGATGGAGGGTGTTTGGTCATTCTGAGTGTATCTGGCCACAAATGATGGTTGAATGGACATTCAAATGTCCTGATGAAAAGGGGCTCAATATCTCTTTGTATAAGCATAACCTGGTGGAAGACTTATTCTTTCTTAATGACTTTAATCACTGTAACAAATACTTGAAATTCTATATACACATGTTGATGTTTAAGTGCAAATAAGCACACATGTTAATGTTTACCACGGGAGTGATATGCATTGTGAAAGTACTATAATCTTCTTGTGGTAAGATAATCTGGTGGGTTGTCTAGCTGTAAAGTAAGCTGAGCTCTTAAATACTTCCACATAGTGGCTTAATTATATTTTTGGAGGCTGTAAGAATTGGGATGGTTCAACCTGGAGAAGAAAAGTTTCTGGGGACACTCACTGCAGCCTCTTCAGTATGTAAAGGGGGCCTGTAAGAAAGATGGAGATAAATTTCTTAGCAGGGCTTGTTGCAATAGGACAAGGGGCAATGGTTTGAAACAAAAAGAGGGTAGATTCAGGCTAGATAAAAGGAATAAATTTTTTACAATGAGGGTGGTGAAACACTGGAGCAGGCTGCCCAGAGAGGTGGGAGATGCCCCATCCCTGGAAACATTCCAGGTCAGGTTGAATGGGCTTCTGGGCAGTATGTCCTTCCTCATTGCAGGAGGGTTGTACTAGATGACCTTTTAAGATCTCTTGCACACCAAACCATTCTATGATACTATTATTTCACTTGTCCTATTTAAGCTGCATATGGATTGAGGAAGGGGCTTTTTGCTCTGTTTTACAGTTCTTCTAATTCCGGTGACTCTTCGCTCCAGAAAGCTGAAGATTTTTTAAAGTTTTGAAGCACTGGTAGCAATCTCACATTGCCACAGTTGGAAACAATTTGGGATTTGTGTATTGGACCTGTTCAGTTGTAATGGGAGTGGTGTACTGGTGAGATGGCCTAATACAGTTGCTATTGTGAATGCAAATCCCTCCTAAAAGATTTAAAGCAAAGCAAGACCAACTCAATTCTTGTGTGCAGGTTTGAGCCATCAACCCTCATTTTGTTTAAGACACAGCTGACATGTTTGAGCCGAATGCCCTATACATTGCCTTTAAAAATGCACGCATAACCTGGTTGTGTGACAGCTTCTTTTGATGTATGCAATGTGGACTCTAACATAAAGCCTGCCTTCGTTTAACTTCAGAAGGTTGGGAAGGGCAGTGGCTCCATGCTTGAGCTCAGGAGACTGCTTTGTGGCTCAAGTATAGTATACCTCTATTGAAGGTGCCAAGTAAGTGTGAGTTAGTGCCTCTTTTGGTGGGTGGAGAAGCTGACGTGTGCAAAAGGTTGTGTGTGTGGAGACATGTTGACCTTTTAATATCTCTGTTGTACAGTAAATATCTTTTGAGAATGTGTATGAATAAGAGTACCTGCCTTCAGAATTTGGGACATCAGAAGTGTCTTCTACAAAGAACCAGGAAATTGACTGTGTTCATAACCTGCTTGCAAGTCCTGTGAGGAGTGGGTGAGGGAGCTGGGGGTGTTGAGCCTGGAGTAAAGGAGGCTCAAGGGAGACCTTATCTCTCTCTATAGCTTCCTGAAAGGAGGTTGCAGCAAGGTGGATGTTTCTTCTCCCAAGTAACAAGCAATAGGACAAGAGGACATGGCCTCAAGTTGCAGCAGGTGAGGTTTAGATTGGATATTAGGAAAAATTTCCACCATTGGAACAGGTTACCCAGGGAAGTGGTTGAGTCACCATCCATGGAGATTCTTAAGGCATGTAGATGTGGCACTTGGGACATGGTTTAGTGGTGGACTTGGCAGTGTGAGGTTAATGGTTGGGCTCAGTAATCTTAAGGGTCTTTTCCAACAAAAATGATTCTGTCATTCTCTTCAGCGTTAATGCTTTCCTGTCCATTGTGTTATTCTGTTAAGATGATGTTGATAGCAAAATTGAGTTACAGTATTTGGAGACTCAAGTCTTGAGGGCTTTTGGTTTTCTTCCTTTTCTCTGCAGACAGATGGAACAATTGTTCAAGAACTTCAGTAAAAAAATAAACATCTTATAATTACATATTTGAGGGTCAAAATACAATGCTACTTCTATGTAGTTACAGTTCAGCTAATTAGCCAAACAAAAAAGAAGTTAAAAAATCCTTAAATAAATAAAAATGTGCATTAAGGAAAATTTTACAAGAAATGACACTGTTATAAGAAGTGATATCCAGGAATAAGTAGTATGGTTGAAAAAAATGATATAGTGTTAAAATATTCTGAACTTTCTAGCATGCACATGTGTTTGCTGTACTGCCACCTTCTACATGCCCTGTTACTGATTCCATTCAGTGCTGGCTTCACACACAGCAGCTGCTTTTGTGCTTTTTCTATTGCTTTTTTTCTGAAAATTGAGTTAAAGACAAGCAATACTCAAAACTTAAGGTAACGAAGCATGAAAAGCTGGCCAAGTGCAGATGTGCATTTATGTGCCTTCATAGAACAGCATTAAAATAGTACATGGCCTTATATCAGTGTGTTTGCAGTGTTGTATTTCTTTGTGGTGTGTGGCTTCTTACTAATTAAAAGCAACTAGTTTTAGATATACAGGGCTGTTTTTTAATTGTTGTTGTTACTGCCCTCCTAACAAAACAATTTCAAGTCATCCTTGCTTTTTTAGGTAAAGTAAGAGCTAACTTTTTGATGAATTCAAGTTCTAATCTTGTGTGATTATTTAGCAGGCTACAGTAATTATTGTAATTAGTGTTTCTTTTGTTTTAAAAAAGTAGACATTTCCCAATGCATTTTTAACTTTAAGGTGTAATTCTCAAGAGGATAATAAAATGCACCATGGTAATTCATGCAATCAAGTTGCTAATAATTTTCTGGGAAGAGCTTCCATTAGAGGAGATGAAGACCTGCTCTTCTTTTGCTGAAGAAATGTCCTCATTTGCTATTGACTGAGGTGCTAAGCTTAAACTGCTAGGTTTAGCTTGACCCAAGTTGTACTAGTGGCACTTTTAAGTTATGATTGCTTGCCTTCCTGGGACTACACAGAGATTACTGGCTGATAAGAAATCAAAGAATTGAATTTCAGAGTACTGAGATTTTCCTGATCTAAATGTTTTACATGTTTAAAATCTGAGGAATCTTTCACATGGTGCTAATGCATTTTATATTAAGACTTCTGAAAAGTTTTTCTTAGATGACATGTTTCTTCTTATATCGTTTTATGTTCAGCTTTTAAGGAAGGTTTTCCCCCAAACTTTCCTTTATAGCTAATATCTACCTCATAGCAGTCAAAGCCTCAAGGAAAAAATGTGTATGATCAAGACATTCCTGCAGGTCTGTATAGAATAATGCTAGTGAGATAGACTAACAATGCAGCAACAGGAACAAGGTGTCTTAAGATACTTTACTGTACCTTTGTGACATTGGAGCTAAATTGCTGAAGATAGGTGTGAAATGTATTATGTGAGGAGCTTTGATCACTGTGTGTGGTGTATTTAGTTTCAAGTTATCAGATCTTATATGCAGCTAAAACTACCCACTGGCTTTATTTGTAATCCTTGTATAGCATTGTAGTTCTTACTTCTGTGCCTCTTCCCTGAGTAACTGATGGATAAAGGAGTGGAGAATTTTAATTTCTCCTTTAGATGACAGCTTCTATTTTGTTATTTTGTATAGCAGCATTATAACGTATAGTAGTAGCATTCACTTAATGGCAATTCAAGTAACACCTTCATAGCTGGAATTCTAGTGAGTCTCATCTATAAACACAACCTGTTAAAGTAAATGCATTTGGAAACAGTAGCAGTTAATCTATGAAATCAAATATGAAGTGTACTTCAGCAAAGGTTATTTCTTTTTTCTCCTCTAAAAGGTACTTTTTTATTTTTGTGAAGATGAAAGTCTATAAATGTACAGCATTTTTGTGTTCAGAATCTATTCCTCAGATACCTTCCCTGCTCCTTCCAGCCCCCACAAAGCTGGCTTGGGATACAACAAAGGACTTTAGCCATATATGGTCTCTTTACTGTTTCATATGAGTGGTTCACATTGAAATTTCTCTATATTAGAGATGCTGTCCTGGTCTTCCCAAGTGGAAGAGAAGATGGCAGCAGTTGTGTACAGCTGTGCTTATATAGCCTGTTAAGTTGTCTTTGTCTCTGGAAAAGGGGCACTTACTTCAGTGAATGAAGGCTCTGCTTCCAGAGGGAGCACTCAAAGACAAATATTTCTTAGACTCAGTTTTGCTTTGACTGTGCTTTGCTGGCAGCCTCAAGTCAGCCTAAGTGTGCATTTGTTTTCAAAAGAGATAATGTGTCTGTGTCCACCCAGTCCTGCTCTTGCCCTCTGAATGTACAGAAGCTATTCTGCATCTAAACTAGTCTGACACAAACATGAAGTAATTCCTTTTGTGTGCTCTGTGCCTGCCAGAGCAGGCGAGAAGCAGCAGTGCTGCGTAGGGGAAGGTGGTGCTGATAGTGTTTGTGAAGTGGTCATACTACTGTGGTATATAAGGAGTTGAGGCTCATATTCTTTGCTTGCAACCACTACTGGAAGAACTTGAGTTTCAAATTGTTTTATGAAGCATTAGTGCAGCAGAATTGGACAATAAATATCCTTGGGAAATTAGGACCATCTTTCCTTTGGCTTCACTGCTTTGTTGAACTGGCCTTTCTCTGCTGTGGTAGCTCACAAATTTCAGAGATTCTGTTGCCATTTCACAGTTTATTTTTTATCGCTGTCCTGTGTTCAAGGAAATTAATTTGTTTCTTGAAGGCAGGGAATATGTGAATAACTTATTATATAGTTTAGAAATCATAATTGAACATGTAATAAGAATTGTTTTATACTACTTCACCCACCTTCCTGCTCTGGGCTGGTACTCTTGTATCCAACTTGCTGATTGGTGTTGGAGTCCTCTTTACTACCCCCCAGAGAAGGTGCTTGCTGGACAGTGCCTCTCATCTAGTCCTGCAGGTCTGGCTCTTAGAATTAGGTTTTAGGACAGATGTGTGGGCTTTTTAAAAAAAATAAAAATCTGTATACTACTTCATCTAAATGGAGTTTGGCAACCGACAAGCTCTACTTCATGAAGACAAAATTATTGCAGAAGAGTTGTTTTTCCCTCCTTGGACCCAAAAACCCAATTGTGTGGAGAAGGATTATGCTGCAGCAGAAAGGGTTTTGTAGCTATGCTGATTAGCTGTGCTGCTTCAAAGTTTAGAAAACTTGATGGTTGGTCACATACAGGAGAGGAAAACCTGATAATTGCAGCATTTGGAACTTCAGCTTTTCTTCATTAAAACTAATGAGGATATGAATAATTCTGCAGCTTGGAGGTTTTAAAAGTAATACAAGAGCTGGAAATAGAGATTGTAGGCTGACTGAAAATACTACCCTTGTGCTGTGATACTTAATTGATCAATGACTGTTTCAAAACCCCAAACTGGTACATACCTATCAGCAGGCGCTGGGAGGGTTATGTCAAAAGGTTCTGAATGATCTAGATCATTATAAACATTAGCCATCAGGTGTTTGTGTGCTGCCTGCTTATCTGCTTTAATTAACTATATTCTGGTAGTAGAACTGAGCTTGAAAGTTAATGTGCACAAATATCATAGCAGACCTACCTGGTTGATAACCTCATGGCAGAAGAGGAAAGCTGAGGATGACCGTGTCCAGCTTCCTGGTAGCCAAAGCACGGCACATAGTTTAGTCCTAGATATAAACCTGTATCCCTGTATTAATACATATAAAGACATATCCAGTGAAATGCTTTTGGAAATTCAAGTGAGAAATGCTTGTTTCTGGCTTATTAATTACTTTAAAAGTGAAAATTAGTAAAAGGAGTGATCTTGAAATTGTCCCAATCGTGTAAAGCACATGAGTAAGTACTTCCAACTATTCCTTTTGCTGTTGGCTGTGTAATTAGTAACACTAGCCACTCTGTGGAGCACAGCTGAGAATATAAACATAGTTTGAATATCTTCAAATCATATAAAGTAAAATTAGGGAAGAATAACAAACAGCATTTGAAGCATTTTTATCTTGTGTTAACATTTGATTGCATTGTAAACAGTGGGTGTTACTGGGACTTCCAGTTCTTGGCTTTTTCCCCAGTATGTTCCTTACTCTTGGAAAACAAAAAAAACCTCATACCCAGAATTGTACTGTATGTTATAAGCACTATCTTAGTTGTCTGCTGAATGTTTCAAGTAATGGCAAACAGTTTCATTCAGTTAATGGAAGACACATTATTGACTGTATCTGATACAAAGAAATCAGGCTATCTGTTAATTGTTTATTCCTAGTATATTGTTCTGAAGTGCAAACATTTGTAGAGAACTCCTACACTGCTCATGTCCCAAGGAAAAAAGTGTCTTTTAGCCCTCTCTGGGCTTCATGTGCCATTGCTTGTTGCCCCTAGTTGTCAGGACTGGATGTTACCTTCCCATCTAACCTAACAATTCTATGTATTTTCTGTAGGAAATTAGGAACAAGATGCAGAACTTCTCCTTGTGTGGAGAGTACAGTGAAGGGAATATCCCTGCTATATAGGGATGACAGCAAATCTTTTCTTTGCCTCTTACTTCTTCTTGTGTTTAGGCAGAGGCATCTAAGGTGTTCTCATGAGGGATGACTCAAGATTTGAAAAGTGATTGATATAAGTGCCAACAAGTATCAGGTCTTAGAAAGCTACAATATAATGAAACAGGATACTCTTCACTGCCAGTCAATTTCAGGAATTTACCAAAAAGCTATTTGATGTAATAGGTAAAAAAATAAGGTGAAGGAGAAAGAGTAAGAAATCCTCTGACCCTCTTACACAAACAAACAAAAGCCACCCAAACCCTCAAACAAACAAATGAAGAATGCACACCAAAACAGTCCTACAGACCAAAAATAAATAATCAGACAACCTTTTTGGTTTTTTTGTTTGTCTATACCTAAAAACCAGCCTATGGACTGGTAGCACAACTGTCTTCCTGAGTGTCCCCTCTCCCCACCAAATTTCTTTCTCCAAAGAGAGAGAGAAAAAACAACAGCAACAAACCTCGAGCAAAAACTTCAAACCACTGATGCATTATGGTAGTAGTAGCAGCAGCACTTGTTTACCAGGCCTAGGGAACAATGGCTTGCAGATTTTGAGTGATTTCAGTGTTTTCCATCTCTGCATCAATAACCCCAAGTACTTGGTTTGTGATTTCTGCTTGTCCTACCACCTTCAGTATTCTGTTAAGTATGTAAGTACTAGACAATTCCTATTTTATGGTTTAGAAAAGGATGTGTTAATCTGGGCAAAGGACTGCTTACTGCCACTTGTTAAAATGGATTACTTTACTTTCCTGTTTGAATGTGCCCATTGTCAGCTTTTTCAGTATTGATTCTTTTTTGATAAGCAAGCACAGCCAGTTTGTTCTGAGAAAACATATTTGTTGATGTTACCAGCTCCGAACTTTTGGAGAAACTCAAAGGGCTAAACTCAGATCACTCTCTGGAAAGCTTCCCTGCACTCTGGCCTGCAACCATTTTCCATTTCTTTCTTCATTCTGTGTGCATGCATTTGCATACATGCTTACCCCTACACATTTCACTGTGAAATTCAGAACTGTGTGAGTTATATTTGTAATTATCTTACTAATAGTATAAATGATATTAATTGCATCAGATATCTACTTTCTGCTCTTCTGTGTAGGTAAAAGCTAAAAGACTAGATGATCCTTATGATATGAATTACTAGCATGGAGAAGCTGTGGTGTCTTTGACTGCTCTGTTACCATTGCTAAATCCTTTTGAATCACGTTTTCCAGAGTACTCCCAAACGTACAAAGCATATTCCTTATTCCTGTTAACTTTTTCATGTTAATCCCCTTGTTTCCAGCTGCTGTCTTGCCAGGAAAAATAGATACAGGACTGTTGGTCGGATGAACATGTTGCAGACAAGACAGTTTCTTTAATAAAGTCTAACACAAAGTCTGAGAGGCTCTGTCAGAGTAGCAAACAACTGCTTATCCAAGCTGAGATTGCCAAGTTTTAGAGGAGATTGCTTTATTTTGGCAAAGTACTGGAGCACATAAGGAACATCTTAATTATCTTTTTATTTGGCACTTCAGAAACAACAGATTTTTTTTAAACCTCATTACCTGTGCTTTATGGAAACCTGTAGGTATAGAGCAGAATGATTTCCAAGAGGCAGACAGTATTTGAAAGTGACCACAGCCAGTTCAGAAATGTTTGTAATAGTAATAGTGACTGTGTGTGGAGAAGATCAGCTACAAACACAGTTTCAGGGCTGTGGATCCTTCCTTAAGTCCTCCCCTTATGCAGGGAGGCACTGCTGGATGGTAAAGGGAGGGCCCAGCTTCGAGTTCTGCTAACATGGAACTGTGTTTGGGTTAGAATGAGTCTCCCCCCATCATGGCTTGCCTCTGGGGCATTGTCTTTGCATAATCACTGTCGCTGCAGAGGGATTCTCTCCTTTACCTCCTTCCTTTCCAAGACCTGCATATCCCCAACCTGGGT
The DNA here is from genome assembly GCF_000695815.1 of Acanthisitta chloris. Lineage (NCBI taxonomy): Eukaryota > Metazoa > Chordata > Aves > Passeriformes > Acanthisittidae > Acanthisitta > Acanthisitta chloris. The sequence goes on along the minus strand of NW_008664257.1, from coordinate 12,655 downwards.
GTGGGCAGTACAGTAAATTATTCTAAGAGTCTCCAGCTGTGGCTGGGCAGCATGCAGTGGGCCTGTTGTTGGTAATGACATGGTACTGAGTGATTAGCAGTGCTAAATATTGTGGCAATGTTTTGTCAGCTTGTACATCTAAAGTTAGAGTACAGATTCCACTGAAGTACATTGCTCTGCCATTGTAAGTCATTGAACAACATCAGCTCTGCTGATTATGTGATCAAGTTCCCTTGTAAAAAGTGTGTGTGTAGAGTCTGGCAAGGCTTGTGCTGTTGCTTTGTACTGTTCTTTTGTGTGTCTTAAGGATGGCTTGGGCCACAGTTTTGTCTTTTTTCCAGGGGATTGCTGCTCCTGTGTTCTCTTCCCACTCTTTTGTAACCTAGTGTGTGGCATTTGAGTGCTAGTGAAATCATGCTTCTTGCCCCTTCCACTCATTAGCAAACAGTGTTAATGATAATACAGTACTTCTGGCAGAAGCATGGTGCATCATAGTTTAAAATGGTTCTGTACATGTAGTGCATTAAATAAGAAAGTTTTGTGGAAGAAGGCTTGAAAACCCAGGTATGCAGTATTTGAATAAATGTTGAATGCACTGACATTTTAAGCAATTAATTCTTTTCTGGAGAAGGAAGAACAGTCTGTTTGGAGTCATTTAGCACTTTAATGCACTGACATTTTAAGCAATTAATTGTTTTCTGGAGAAGGAAGAACTGTCTGTTTGGAGTCATTTAGCACTTGTTATTTCTAATAGCCAGTGTTTTGTTAGCTTGCTAGTACTGAGAAATTTGTAACAAAGTCTTTTATAGCACATCTAAGAGACATGTCTCTGAACTTGTACAAAAGAGTTGCCTTTTCTGTTAATTAGATATTGATGTGTTCTTCCCAGTTAATTGCAAAAGGCTTTTTAAGCAATTTGTATTTAGTTGAGTTGTTTATTACTGCAATGCATTGGCTTTTAGCAGTGCAAAATGTAAATAAACTTAACAGTCCAACAGTATGATCACAGACTTCAGATATTTTAGGAAATTTTGCCTTTTGGGGATTTTGTAGCAAGGCAGTATCTCTTCATTTATCTGTGTGGATAAACTTCACTGTTTGGAGAAAGATACTCAGTCTGTAGTGTCTTGCAGTGTAGTTACATATTGTTTTGGGTTTGTGCTACGTATTTCGATTGAAAGTCTCTGCTCCAGCTAAGAATGAAACTGAATAAGCCAAACTAGAGAGAGCTTTTAAAATGAGGCATGAATAGATAATTTGTCTTTGAAAAATGCAGAAACATTTGGAGAAAAAAGTCTAAAGTGAATTGAAATGCTTTGTTTTGTAAATGTGATAACATTTGAACACTGTATCAGTTGGCCCTTGTTGGTGATGCCTTTAGATAATGGCTGTGGATTATTTGCTTGTGGACAGTATCTTGTGCTTTGTACCTCAGCATGTGCTCCTTTCCCCATAGATTTTGACTACACTGTTGTTGAATGCACATTGCTGATTCTTGTGTTCTGGAGCAAATTGTAAATTTGAAAGAAGTGGTTCACAGCATGACTTTCAAAACTTTTAAGGACTACGTTGTCACTGAATGACTTTGTGCTAGTAAAGGCTCCTGAAATACTTTTTGTGGTGAAGTAAGAAAGGATGAGGGCAGGTCTGAACCAAATATGAGTTTTTGTTGTCGTAATGATAGATGGCTGAAGACTGGGCCTCCAAGTACTGTAGCTCCTGGTTCCCAGTAATTTAAGCCTGGTTATTTAAGTGTTAAACAGCTCTTAAGGTGCTCTTTCTCTTGTTTACAATGCTGAGGCATCTTTAACGGTTTGTGTAGACTTAAACATACAAGAATACATTTTTTGTTTTGAGTGTGGGAAAATGGATAATTAAACTGGTAAGGCTCATGTGGAGTTCTCCAGGTACAAATAACATGAATTTTGACATTCACAGGTTTGGCACAATAGGAAATCTAAAGCATGATGCCTAACCTTCAAGTCACAGCTCTCAAGTCTCTGGCTCAGCAAATCTTATTTAAAAGTCTTGGTTTTCCCTTTGAGTTTGGCTGTCATCATCTTCATCTTTTCCTCTCTTTCTTGTTCCTTTCCTGGAAAAGAACCCAGTGAAAACTCCCAATTCTGTGGTGTTGAATGGTTCTGAAGTTGTCAGGTTTGAAGTCTTACTGTCCTTGGTTTTCCAAATGAGCAATGTTGTGTTAGGCACTTTGAGCATTGGTTGGAGCAAAACTAAGAAACTAAAAAACCCAGTCTGTGAACGCTTTGTAAATGCACAGTTTGGTCTGTTTTATAGAAGTCTAAAGGAGCAATGAGGTTTCTGTGCATCCTTCAGCCCCTCTGTTGTATTCCTCTCATAGGCTCCTCGTGGGGTCTGGAATTACTTCCATGTTGCTGATATAGAGGAGGTGCAAACAACCTTTTGTTGCTTTTCTTGTTTTGTTCTCAAGCATGGTGTTTGTATTATTCTTTCTTGGGAGAAGGGGGAAAAGGGAGAAGGAGAGGGAGAGTTTAATTGTAAAATTACTTACAGTTTTCTAGTGTCCTCATGATAGATATGTAAGTGAACAATTTTGATAATGTGTTGTGGTTTTCTTCAAAAATCTGATGAAAAATGAAATAAGTGTTTAAGAAGCTAAATTTTCATTTGTTATCCACTTGATGTCAATCAAGTCCAGTATAGAACAGAGCTTTTACTTTTAAAAACAATGTTTTGCAGCCTACTTAAAAGTGATTTTCCTACATGTGGGAAATAGTCAAGTAATTAAACACATTTGGGTCTATGCATAAATTTTCTAAAATTAACTGTCTCTTTCACACTAATCTTTCTTGTCTTTAATTGGGTTGAAATGTGTGAAAGGGAAAAAGGTTTGATTGGGAATTATTTTTCAAAGAGTAGTTTAACTACAGAGCACATAAAGAAGTTGTTAGATGTGCTTGGGTCAGGGAGGCAAGAACCTTCTGATAAAAGGGGAAATATTTTTCTGTTGGTTTCTGCTGCATTGTTTTTTATTAAATCACCTGCTGTTTCCATGCTTCTTTATAATTTTCACTCCAGTGAAGAAATTCAGGTGTGCTGCAACTAGGAACAAAATATCCTATCACTTGAATAATTAAAAGTCCTTAATTATGAAGCTGTGGTTGTCACTTAGCAAATTATTATGAATACATTTAAGGTTGATTAGTTTATGCTTTTCCTATTTCCTTTTCGGTTTCTCCAGCAGTTTGCTAAACTACTCACTAACAGCAGTGCTGACTAACCTCTTCAGGCTTCAAACATGTCTAATAAGGAAACAAAAAGCATGACCCGCTTGCACAAAAACTGAGAAAGCATTCTGAAAAGTGCCCAGCACAAGGATGCATTTCAGGGAGAGATGGAAATAGAGGTGATATTTACATGTATATCCTGCTGTAGTACAGTTGACGTAAAATAGTGGCATAAACAGTGGAAATACTTTGATTGTGGCTGTGACGCATAAACAGTGGAAATACTTTGATTGTAGCTGTGACTCTTGTCTTGGCTTTATTTACAGCCAAGTTTCTTCTCGGTGGAATTGTTTCCTGTTTAGAAATTCTCTTCCACTACTGAGGTGGAAGCTAACTTGTTTCAGGTGTATGTGTACACATTTTTAGCCCTGAAGCAAATGTTGTTGCACTAGGGAACTTTTTACCTTCAATTCCATCATCTTTGTTTTCAAAGTGTGTTTGCCGTTACAATAAACTAATTTTTTTCAGTTAGCTGGAGTTTATGAAGCATATCTTGGGATCAGCATTCAGTCTTTCACCTGCTGTAACAAACTTGAGACACATGGTTATGCGTTTTGCATTCAACTTTTCACTTCCGAGTAAGTGATTAATCTTTCTTCTTGTCATGTTTTGTGTCACAGTAGCACTGTCGTTTTCTCCCTCTGACAGCCTGACACTGTTTAAACATCAGTCTAATTTTGCACATAAGCCAGTTTAAGAGAAGGAGAAAAAAATCACGTGAGGCATGTCACAACTTATTTTCAGAAGCAGCAGGCTTGCAGAAGGCACAACTTGCTCTGTTCTGTCTTGATTTCTGCTGACAGCAGGCTGTGGTGTTAGGCACATTTAACGAAAATCAGGAGTATTTCAGACAACAGAAGTATGGGAGAGTATATGTCTTACTGTGCAATGAAAAGGCAAAGCTTGTTGGAGGGAGGGAGAAGGTGGTGGAGCTCATATATGATTGATTTGTACTGGTATCTGGCTTTTTAGGGAAAACGTCTGTTTTATGCCATGTGTTTTAAGAATTACAGTTTTTGTTAATATGCTGTACTTTCTAATACAAGTCTTTCTTCCTAGCCTTCAACATTTGAGTCACCACCTTTAGAATGATGGTTAAATATGCTGATTTTAGCCTTCTGATTTGCAAGTTCACAGTAGGTCATGTGGTGATGTATGAAATAGGTGTAAGCAATCAGCTAGGAATGGCTTCTGTCTCCTATGTGTGAAATCTTGTGTGCCGTTCCTTATTCTGTTATCTTAGATACATTGGTATGGCAAATTCTTCCCTTTTTATCCTCCAAGAACCAGTGTTTCATAACAAAATGGAGAAACCCTGCCATTTTGTTTCTTTTTAAACAAGTTGCACTAGAATCTAGACGCAACATCTGAGATGGGTCAAAACTGTAGCTTTTACTTAAACTTAACAGCAGTTTTCATGTGTTACTGTATAATTTCAGTGTTCCTGGAGGTGTGTGAACATGCCTAGAAGAATGCTAAGGAACTGATATATAGGGTCGTAATGCTGCCCTAATGAGAGGACAATTAAGGAAATACCATTCTATCTGGACATTTCCATCAGGGTTTTCATGAGAACAAGAGAAGATGGAAAAAGCCGAAAGCCTTTCAGATAACTTTGGGTAAGGTAGAGTGTTAAATGTCATTGTTCTAATGACATAATTAGTTTACATGGGTCGTCAGGAATAGGGTTGATGGAATCTATGAAGCATGTTGATAGGTCAAGGTTTTAATTAAGCTCTGGTCTGTTCCACTTCCCTGAGAGTATCCTGAATCACTCCTGTGCCTCAAGTATTGAGAATTAAAAAAACGGGATGTGTCTGTAAGTAAAAGATCTTCAGCTTGTGTTTGTCAACCTGCTTACTTTGCTCATGGGTTTGCCATTCAGATTTTTCATTTTTATTTGCTCCCTGACTTTTGAACATTGAGTTACAAAGGAAAGCCACCATCTAGGATCTTTTTTTTAACATTTATTATAATCAGAAGCACAGTTTTCAGTTCTTTTTTTTTGTGTCTGTCTTGTTTGTGCTTGAAGAGACATCTTGAATAAGTCATGTGTTCATAAAGGAAGGAATTGATTCTTCAGGTATCCAGTTTTTCAAATGCTTTCTAGGTTAGGTGTGGAAAACTTGATGCAGGTTGGAGGATATTTGCAAAAAACATGCTGCAGTGTCAAATATGGCTATGTTGATTTTTCTGCTATAGGAACAATATATGCAGATAATAACTGCTTGGTGAATTCAGCAGTAGTCATTGCCACAGGAGAGAAGATAATATTAGGTACTTTTTCTGTAAACAATTTTTCTTTATTTTTTTAAATGTACAAATACATGACTAAAAGGTACCTATTATTTAAAAGTTTTACTCTGGAAATTAAATAGAAGGAAGTTTTATTTTAATGTTTGGTCAGGGTTCTGTAATGGTGAAAATTTCTATTAACTCAATGTTATTTTGAAGGAGAGGAGTGAGAAGAGCAATGCACATGGAAAGTGGAAGAGATTTCATTTTTCACAGGATAAGCTTTTTTGTGGTATCTCATTGTCAGCAGTTATGTATACAGTTGTCTTATGCTCATTCCATTTTTTATTTTTTTTTCAATTTTGAGGTGGTGAACTGGGCAAAGTAATGAACTGTCACGTGTTCTTTTTTCTTGGAAAAATTAGAGGTGTGAGGTGAGGCTAACTTTACACAAATGTTTACACTTTTTTCTTTCTTTAAATAAATTTTGCTCTGTGTCTGTGCTGAAGAAGGCATGGTCAAATTCAGCTTCTACTGGGCATAGGAATTTGCAAAACTGGTGGGGTTTTTCTTAGCTTTCAAAGATTCTGGTTGAAAACTTCTTTTCTGGGATAGAGAATTCACTTCTTTGTGATGAAGATGTCCATTATTAGGTCCAAAGGTGTGATTCTCTCTAAAAATTGCCTGTCTTTCCTAGAAAGCAGTGGGTTCAACAACTTTCCCTGCCTTACTGAATTCCACTAAGGGGAAAAAAAAAAAAAAAGAAAAAGAAAATTACTTGAGTGTCTTAACTGGCTTGGAATATGGGATAGGAAGTGTTAAAAACATCCAGGTCTGCCATAGACCTTTGTATCTGTTTGTAAGATAGTTGTGTTCAGGCTTTTATGATTTTATTCTTTTCTCAGTAGTGGCATAAATGTACATTTATTTGGCAGTTACTTATCCACTGTTAGACAGCAATACCACTAAAGTCAGAGAATTGTCTTAGGGATAATTACTGCTGTGTTTACCTGAAAATCTGACCCTGCACAAAATTAACGATTTCAAATTCTGTTTTGGGTTTTGGTGTATCAAATGACATCTTTGGGACTTTGCAATATTCTTACCTCTCCCTTGCTCCTTGCCTGAAGAAGCAGACCAGAGAATCAGGCAGAAGTACCGAAGTTGTGTTGAAATATTAACTGAAGAACTGTTCGTAAAAATATCCTGTCCTTTTTGCTCTGTCTTCTGAGAGTGGATGAGATTTTCTTGTGCTGTTCCCAGAGCACTGTGGTATACCTCGTTCTGCATTTCTCTGCATGGCCTATCTTGGCCTTTTTCTGTGTCCCTTTGCCTTCTTTGTTGTGGTTTGCCTTTCACAAGGTGTGCAGTGGTGTGAACATCACTGCCTACAAGAGCAGAATGTGCAAAAATGTTTTTCTTACACAGACTTAACAGAATATCTGTAAAAAGTAGTTTTGTCACTATCTTCATCCTCAAGTAAAGCAAATTTAAATGAGCAAACATCAGCTGGGAGAAAAATTCTGAGAGCTTGAAAATATTCTGCTTAGCTGTTAACTGTGAGGAATAGAGGGCAACAAGAAGATGGGTTTCTTTGGGCTGAAGTTTCTCATGGAGCGTTGCTATGCTGTCATGAGCAGGTTAAGCTGTTGTTCTGTGTCCAATCTGGTAGTATTTTCCCTTTCTCGTAGGACAGAATGAACACTCTTTTAATTAGAGCTGCCATTGTATTTTTCCAAGCCTGGAGAATGGAGTAGCTTCTTGCGGGATCATCTAATTCAGCTAAATGCTTGAAGATACATAAAGGCAATTACTTGTGTGGATTCAGATTTTTCTCCTTCGTTCTGGATTTCCTTTCCTTCCATATACATGCTTTCCTTTCATCTGCAGATCAGAGGAAGAAAGCGTTGCACTGAAAAGAGGGGCATGGCAGACTCCTTTGAATCAGAAATAAGCTTTTTCTTTTTCCTCCTCTTTAGACTCCTTAGTATTAGTTGATCTCTCTTCTTGCCCCTCCTTTGGGTTGTCACATGCTGTTGGCACCATCCAGTCTGTTACTCTGTCTGCAAAACACTAGTAACATAGCCCTAACTAAAAGTGTGGTTAGGAGGAGCTTGCGGCCGTTAATAGGAAGTGGTTACTAAAGCCGATTTTTATTATGCTGAACTTGGGTTATTTGCCTGAGAGATTTCTTAAAAACTTTCAAGGAAAACGAGTGAGCGAGTGAAGGTCTTTGATGTCTTCTGTACAGAAGCTAACTGATGTTTGGGTTGCTCATAATTAATTTCATCCTTCAAATTAATTTTCATGAGCTTTACAAATTGCTAGTGTTGCCGTAGTTCACAGCTCTGGTCTTTCTGTTAGGCATTGGTCTTAACTGCAGCTTTGGGTAATTCTGTTTGTGATGGAGGGCAGCATGCTGCCATGTGGGGGATGGTCAACTGGCTTGTGAGCAGCAATGCTCTCTTGGTCTTGTCTCCTGTTCCTGTTTAATGTCCCAATCACCTAGGACTCCACTGAGCCCTTTGCTCTTTTCTCCTTTTGCCTACTCACAAAGATACTACGTAGCTTGTGACAGCATGCAGGCAGATGCATGTCTAAACAACAGTGGCTGAAAAAAAAAAAGAATTGGTGGGTTTATATAGCCTTCACTGATTCTGTTCATAGATGAATTGGCTTAAAACACTTTTGCACAATGATGGATGACACAAGCATTGGACTCACTTACCTTTAGGACTATTATTACTATGCTACAAGTCAGCACTTTATACCTGTGGAGCCTTACAGTAATGACAAGAGATCCTGCAGATTCCACCTCTGCCTCTTTTGCAAGAAAACCCAGAAATGTCAAACTTCATGAAAATCAAAATTGCTGTTTAAATGAGCTTGCATACAGGTGCTTATAAAATCTGAAGATTGAATCCTAGGATCATATTTTAAATAACAAGATGAAATGAGTTTTGAAATCTCTTCTGTTATATTATTCTCATGCTAACTCTGTTACTTGTCTTGAGTCAGCATCTTAGGGTAAAAGATATTTTATGTGGTTTTGCTGTCCCTGAGGAGGTTTTTTTTCATGGTCTTTGGTTCTGCCTGTCTAAAGCTGCTGAACTGTGAACGGTCCTCTTCTTTCTTCAGTATACCTCTGTGTGTGTGCTCTCTCTAGGAGTCGCTTAGATTGCTTACAGTTAATTAAATTTATCATAAAGCTAAGCCTGATAGAAGCCTTCTTTAGACCAACTGGACTAACGAGTCAGCACTTGTGTAACTAATGCTTAAAAATAGTTTTGATACAGTATTACCTTTTCAGTTAAATAGTTCTGTGAGGCAAAGCAGTTGTTTGCTTTTGTGTTTCATGTAGGATCTTTGAAAAATCTGTTGAAAAGCCTGGAAGTGTTCCCTATTGTATTTATATTAAAAAATATTAATATGATGGAAAGGGCTTTCACTCTTGGATAACCTGGTACTGTGGGTTCACTTGCACTGAAATTGCATTGTTCTCTAATTACTTGGCAGAGAAAATTGAAAGTGAAGATTGTTTCGTGCACCAAGTGGAATATATTTCCAATTGAGCGAAACAGATAGTTATTCCATAGGAAATTTTCTTTTATAGTAGGACTTTGAAGTACAGTGTAGGCAGAGGAAGAATAGGAAAAGGAGAGATTTGTTTTGCCTATTGTAATGGAGTGATTCTCTTACACTGGTGATGGACCAAAAAGCCACATTTCACCTAGTCTCATCTTCTCTAACCCCTCTGCTGCTGGGCTGCTTCAAAATGACAGCAGTGATATTCTCCTTTATATTTCCACATTTCTGTTGAAAAGAAAAGCACTGAAAGGTTATATTTACTTCTAGAAGAAATAGTGAGAGGTGGAAAGAACTCTTGACAGTTGTCCTGAGGCAGCAGAAAAACTAATAATGAAAGAAACAGTTCAACGTCTGTAAAATGTCTGGCCCAAAATGAATACATCTCTCTGCCCTTGTTGGAGATGTGCTGGTTAACGGCATTTCAACAGGCTGCTGAGTACTGTGGGTGATACCTGTTATATCAGAATACTAGATATTACTGCACTGCGAACAATTTAATTTTAGCGTTAGCCCTAAGTATTGTATATATATACAGTAAGTAATGAACTCAGCATCAAAAAGAAAAAGTACCTAAAGTGATTTACATATTTTCCTTTGCTTTGTATAAAATGTGCTGTCACAGAGTGACCCAGAACTTTGCAAGTCACTTGAAGACACCAGGTCTTTTCTCAGAAGAACTTGAAATTTTGCTTATATGGAAGAGACAATGATTTAGATATAACAGTACAGCAGGACAGAGATTGCATTATTGGAACTACTGGAATTTAGAATTGTTTCCATATTTCTTTATGAAAGACTTTTGTATCTGTTATTCTTTCCAAACTAGCAAACTAGAAATAATTTATTAGATTCTATTTCAATATCCAGTATTTTCTTTATGTACAGCTTCAGACAATAGTGAAAGAGAAGGCAGGCTCATCTTGAAAACAGGCACATTAATATTAGAAACAAAGCTATCTGAAGCTGTCTGAGAGCAGTGTGTTCTCAATAGAATCAGGCAATAAAAAAATGTGGGCTTGATGTCTGATTCCACAGCCTCTATAGCTTGCATTTAATAATTTATATATGGGGTTTTTTTCCATTGCTAGTCTGTAGAGCCAAAAAGTAAAGACTAATGAGGCAGGTAGACTTCTGAGAGCAGATTGAGTTTTTTTTTTAAGCTTCATGATGCATGAGACTACATTATGATGATAAAACACAAGCAGACATTCCATGACATACTTGGATTATTACATGCAGAATTTTGGTAGGAGCTGAGTGTACCTCTGTTCAAATTGGAATGTAGGTGGTTTGCAGATAGCTGTCTGCAGCTTCAGCCTCGGATAACTGACTGATGATGCATATAATTTAGAAAGCCTGGAGTTCACTGAAATATTTATACTTCCCCAGGCTGCCTTGTTCCATGAGTACATGGAAAGTGCAAGGTTAACCTGAGAAGCTGGGCAAACTACAGATGAGTGCTAGCTGAAACTCTTGGTTTTTACAGGCAGGTAGGACAAGGGACTGCTGCTTTAATATCCCTGAAATAAGAAAGTAATAGAACATGTTTTTAACTTTCAGTGAAAATTCCTGGTATGTGTACAAGGTTGTCTTTATTTGGGTTTATTTAATGCTTAGTGTATGGTTGTATAGATGCTTGGTCCTCCAACTTTTTCCTAAAGTGTAATGAATATGATGATTTCATTACCACAGTCTACTATGAGAAGCTGTAGCTGATGATTTTCACCTTCTGGAACCATGCTAGTTGAAAATGATTCACAGAAAACATGAAAATTCTAGTATTAAAAAGGGCACTTTCTGATTTTTGGCACTGATTTTTTGCACTTTAATAAAGATGTGGATTGTAATGTTTTGGTTGAGGAATTTTATTTTGAAATAGAAAATGATCCATGCAAGAGATTGAAAAATGAAATAATGTAAACCAGATTTATTGTCAAGGAAATAACTGGAGTTAGGTAGTGTTTGTAGATGCTCTCAAGGAGTAGCAGGGTTGTGTTTGTGTGCCTGAGAAAACCCAGCCTTGGTTGCATGTCTTTGCTGCAATGCCTGTTAAAATAGTTTACAGTATTTTATTGTTTTTTGGGGTTTTTTTTTAAATTGCATCTCAGCTCAGTTTTTTCCTCATCCCGTGCTTTGATTTTGTTGGGTTTGCTACCACTTCAGGAGCTTCGAACTCTCTTTGTCCCTTGTGCTAGAGTTCACCAGTGTCACTGTCAGGAAACTCGCCCCGTGATAAGAGAGTTGTTCTCTCATCACCCCTAAGTGTGGCTTGCTGGTTAATTCACCTTCTTACAGAAGCATTTAATATTGCTGTGCAGAGCTCTTCGGATGGACTGTTTTGTGACAACATAATTTCATTTGAAAACTGTACTTACTCTATTTTGTCTTTAGCAGGTTAACATAAAACGTGGATCTGCCCTGTGTTCCTTGTCCCCCTGACATCAAACATTTTAGGTGGAATACGTAACCATTTGGGCATTGTTCTTCCCCTCCTTCACTAGCCAGATAAACAATTTATTTTTGTTTTATAGTGATCATAAAGATAATGCAATAATGTATTTATGGCTAAATAATGATATATTGTAATATATGCAAGATGTAATACTGTTTTTATTGCTATGGTTTTGAAAAAAAGGAGGTTTGGGATCATGAGCCTTGTTTTCTGAAATTGCATGAGATGTGGGTCTGTATTTTCCTTTGTCGTGTAAGTGTCAGTAGTGCTTTGCTGTTTTCTGCAGTCTCTTTGTTTTGAGGGTTAAATAAGTTTTTTCTATTTTTTCTGGATCCATCCCTGTAACCACAGTAACCATTTTAACTGTGTTTGATTTAGTCCCAGTAGGCAAGCAAAAAAAATTAATATTTAGAGCAATTCATAGTCAAAGCAAACTTATCTTTTCATCCCAGAGGATTTAAAAAATGAATTAATTAACTATTGTTGACTTAAAAATTGGCATAGCACTGACAGGTTAAAAGTTGTTTTGTTGTGTTGTCATCTTTTTAACTAGTTCTGTAATCTTTCAGCTTAAGAAATACACCAAAATAGAGGAGCCCTCATTGAAGCTAATGTTGTAAAAATACAAAACACAACAAAGAGCAGAAAACCTCCAAAAAGTAAAGCAACCCAATAAAACCCAAACAACATTGGCCTGCCTGCCCTAACAAGGAATTCAAAAGTTCACTTGGCTTTGATCTGATGACATTGCTGGAGATGAGAGAAACCACAAAGGTTGTAATTTCCAGCACAAATAAGTGTGGCTTCACCAGCTGCAGTTAGCATTCCCTTTTAAAACTGCAAATTCTGAATGTTGGATATTAGGCACATATTTGAGCTCTTGCATTTATTTTTGTTGTTTCCAGCTCTATAATTTAATTTCTAGACCAGAACATTTCTAGATCAAAAGCATGCTTGTCTTCCTGCAATTCCTCTTACAGTTATCATATATATAATATTATATTGGCTATAGTACACATAATAAATATGAACACATGTATCTGTAATATGGAAATATATATTACAGCTAATATATACCTCTGTATAAATAAAATACAGATTAGATAGTTACATA
>NW_008664256.1:67486-74640 GCF_000695815.1 Acanthisitta chloris | reverse complement strand
TTTGTTTTGTTTTGTTTTGTTTTACTTAAGGAAGCAGGATAAGAATGCACAATAAGCTTTCAATATTAAAATCAGTTGCTGTGACTTTGCTGAAATATAATGCTGAGATGGATAGCAGACTTGTGTTTCAGATGCTATGAGCAGTTTTGTAAATAATAGACCTGCTGTTTTGTTCAATGTTGCTTATGCATTTTCTTTGTAATGTACTATCAACAGACATTTTTGACTGGTTCAAATAAGTCCATTTTCCATTTTGTTAATGGTTAGTGAATGAAACGTTCCCCATGAAGGCTTTTCTAAGTGTGTTAGAGACAGCAAGAGGAGTTATGGCAATTTGTAGAATGAACTGACAGCTCAGACAGCTTTATAACATCTACAGATCAATTTTTCATTGCAAGGCTACCTGTTAAATTTATAAGCACATGAGGAGTTCAAATTAAAAAATCCCTAACACTAAGTACCCAGAGACATTTTATCCAAATTAGTGTACCTGGTATCTTCCAGACATGGCATGGAAGGGCTTTTGCTTCCGTGTTCTGCAACTAGGCTAGTACAGCAGGAAGTAAATAAAAATAAAACAAAGTGGATTTGCAGGTGTTCTTTATCTTAGACTGCAAATATTTCTAATGAAGATTATGCCATTTTCATTAAGTATATCATGAAGTTGATTTTTCTAATATTCGAGCTCATTTTTACCTTTATTTTTTTCGCCATTTCATTTTTCAAACCATTGAAAAAATTTCATCATATTTTTGACCAATTTAAATACTTTTGAAAGTTTTGATGGCATTTATTAATTTATCATGATCAAATACAAATGTACTTGTACAAAGACTCTAAGTAAAAAGAAATTGAAATGTTTTGATTCATAATTGTGACTTAATATTTTTTTTTACATTTTGTTCATTTTGCACTTTATTTTTGTCTGAAACAATTGGATGGATTTGATCTTCCCATTCCTTAAAAATATTTTTAAAAGCCCAAGAAGCACCTGACTGTGCTTTCTAGTGCACCTGATTGTGCAGTTTCTAGTGTAGGAAGTACCTGACATTTTGAAAATGCCATCCAAATCTTGCTTCAAATCCACATGGGCAAATTTCCATGATTAATCAAATGTTTATTTTTCTGGTTGCATCTGTAATCAAAAATCATAGAATGGCTTGGGCTGGAAGGGATTTCAATGATCATGTAGCTCAAATCCCCTGCCATGGGCAGGGGCACCTTCCACTTGCTCAAGTCGCTCAAAGCCCCATCTAACCTGGACTTGAACACCTCCAGGGATGGAGCATTCACAGGTTCTCTGGGCAACCTCTTACAGTGCTTACCCTCTGAGTAAAGAATTTCTTCCTAATATCTAATATACGTCTCCTCTTTTTAGTTTAAAACTGTTCCTCCTTGTCCTGTCACTATCTGCCCATGTAAAATGTCACTCTCCCAGCAGGCTCAGGTTAGCATATCTGGCATGCATGTGAACCTTCTAAGGGGTAACAAGAAATGCTGAATTTTCAATCACAACATGCCTGTTGTAAATGCTAAAAAATTCTGAATCATACCTTTGTGATGAGCAGCTACCCATTGATGGGGTCAGGCTTTTTCCTTGCTCTCAAACAAGGCATGGAAGGTGCAGATAGTGATGCTATTGACATCTGACTTCTAGAAAAAGAAAAAACCTTCACAACACACCAGAGTGTTGTATATGGAAAGTCAGATTCTCAGTGTGTCTATCAGGTCTCACTTTTTATTTGGTATCATTATTTTGGATTCTTAAGCCACTGTATTCTCTGATGAATTGTCTTCACTATATATTGCATGCCATTGTAAGAATATAAGACTACCTAAATAACAACATTAAATAATGTTTCAATTTTCTACACTTTTATTATCAGTATTTCATCTTCTGGTACCAACCACCTCAAAGTCTTTCTTCATTTTATTTCAAAAATGTTCTTTAGACCAGAAGGGCTAAGTTCCTTTCCCCCTACTGTATGAGTTTATAGTGAAAGTAAACATCATAGAAAAAATCTTTGCATGAGATGACTAAATAAGTATATGCTGGAATAATTGTTTGTTAAATATAAACTGTGAAGTCAGCAGGCCTCTTTGACACCAGGGAAGGAGTTAGAAGAAACTGAAGGATGTGCTGGTGCAAAGCAGTACACGTACAAACACTGGCCCTTCCACTGCAATTTTAAACAGTAGGAAAGGACTAAAATTTATGTCTCAAGGGAAGATTGATGAAAGAACATCTGCAAAAAAAATTACTGATGAAAAAAAGAATGGGGATAGGCAGGGAGAGCTAAATATACTTTGGCAGTTAAAGCATGCACATACATAATAAGGTAAGCAAGAGGAGAAAAAGTATTCCTAGCTTTTGGGCTTTATTCCATAAATAAAAAAAAAAAGTAGTTTAAAAAGAGAGGAAGCTCAAAAGGCCATTCTGTCCATCAGCACTATAAAGTAATATACATGAATATATAATACAGAAAGAAAATGAAACAGTAGCGATACAAATTATACTTTGTTGATGGATGTCCAAAGTGCAAGGATGCACAGTAAGGATCATTGCCATTTGTGGTTATTCTGGCACTTTTTCGAAATATACAGATGCTGACTTGAACTGTTCCAGCTGTATTTCAGCCAGGGCAACATTTACATTCTCATCTACCTTTAACATGGAGTTTCTTTTGAAGAATTGTCCTTTTCTGTCTGAAAGCTAGCCTTGTGATATTGCTAGACTGAAATGGATGTTGTGGCCTCTTGACCCTGAGGGTCAGAGCATTTCAGATGTGGCTGAGATGATCCATATACATTAAGCAAAAAATTCCAGCTGGAGTGAACTCAGGGGTAAAGTCTTATGACTTTAAAAGTAGCTGATGCTTAGTTGAACAGCTTGGGACTCACTCCAAGAAAAGGGAAATGCTGGCCCTATTCAAGTTAGAGATTCACCTCTCTCTTTAGCGAGGCCAGAGCTTCTCACTGCAGGATATCATCCTACATCTTCTCTATTCTGTGTTCAGGACTGTAAAGTGGTGTCAACAGAATGACTTGTAAAGGCTCTGCTGTAGGTGAGGGCTGTGAGCTGTGTTCCTGTCAGTGAACTCTGAGCCAGGTCTGTGGGAGCTGGCATGTCCACCTGGTGCCATGGGCTGCCCAGTGTGCTGCAAAAGGCACATGGGTTCCAAAAGCAATTTAGTGTTCTTCCAGAGTAAATTAGCTCTGCTAATAGCAAGGCTAATTAGCCTGGATTCAGCATAGTCCTGATGCAACTGAGTTCTTGCTCTTTTTGTTTGGTTTGGGGTTTTTTTTGGTTTTGTTTTGTGCTCATTCAGCACTGGGGTGCTTATTCCGCATGCTAAATTGCCCAGAATGATCACCACTGCCTGCACAAGTAAGCAGGAGCTTCACTTGGTAAGTGTCTCTCCTCATTCCTCAGCGGTGTTATGAGTTGTCTCTCCCAGCACATGAGCCTCCACCATTAGTGGTGACTATTGCCTGAAGACTATTCTTCTGGTAAGGGACTGTTACTTTGTTTGCTACACTGGGCTGAAACTTTGTTATTTATAGTGCTTAGTCACTGTGTAAAACAGATGTATCTTATTATCCTGGGAACCTTTCAGTATTCAGACGAACATGTTTCTCATGAAAAGTGGAGGTTATGTCAGGTCTTCGGAACCAAGGGAAAAAATACTTGGTTTTTATTTTCGGAAAGTTAATCATGCATTAGGGTGACAACAGAATTGCTTTCAGTAAAGCTGTATGAATAATTGGTTTTATCCCTTAGCAGATGAACCAAACTTAAAAGATTATTCAGGTCAAACTTCACAGCATATTTAACAAGTTTATTTGGTGAATCAAATATGTTGTATGCTGTCTATTTTTAATGAAATATGGGATCCAAAGGAATAATTTGCTGAGTGAAGCTGCTGACCTTTCACAGAACAAGGAGGAGCAGAGACCTGACCTTCTTGGAAGTGCTCCTGGATCATTAGACATCATCAGAGTAGGGCTGTCTCTGTCACCTCAAGCATATGCTACATAAAAAAGCATATTAGAGGGAGGAGTTGGAAAATCTGATTAAGGCTCTTGCTTGCGGCCTGACCTTCTATGCTATTTATGTTCGTATCTTGGAGTTTGAATAGACAACAACACTGCACACAGATCTTGTGTTACATCATTATCCCCATTGGCTTTTGTGCAAGTGTCCTATTCTAGTGAATGAAGCTTAGAGAGGTATTGAAGAGAAGTAGAGGAGTTGTTTAGGTGAATAATTTTTTCTGGCTTATGGCTTATGGTGTTCCTTCTTGCCTTTTAGTTCAGTATTAATAAACTTATAAGCATTCCTACAGGCATTTAAAGACCTAAATCTGTAGAATCTATGAGTTCTTCTAGTGAAACTGAGCAAATCTTGTTCTGACTGTCTCAAATAATTTTTTTTCAGTGTTTTCCTGAGGTGAAAGAAATGTGGTGCTCTATTTCACAAGCATGTAATGGTTCTAGATGCATTCAATTTAAACTGTGTCATCTTTTTCAAATCTTTTATGACCAATTTTAATTCCCTAGGAATTGTGCATTCAGTATAATATCAAGTTTTGCAATTTGTGAAGTCTTTAGTTAATATTTGAACAGAAAGAAAGCATTGAATTTTGTAATTAGAATTTTTACTTGCTCTGTGGGAAAAAAATCCAATGTTGTGTTAATCCTGGAAATCCTGATTCTGTTCACAGTCTGGTGAAATTGCTTCTGATTTATTTCATACCTGACAGGCACAACTGAAGTGTTAAGACCAGAGGAGCTACCATCTTATTCAATTGGCCTCAGCCTGTCTCAACTGCTATACCAGGGATGTGAAGTGGCTGTCACTTGGACTGGCTGTGTTGGGACTGAATAAATAACACACTCTCTTTAGTAAATGTGGTAGTGGGAAAAATGAACTGCTCCATTTCTGAGAAGGGCTTTAAATACTAGCTTTAGAGTGGAGCATTTTTTTTGAAGAGGAAAGGTGAATGTAAAATTGTACATTGATTCCTTTTTTTTTTGGATTTTAGATGAACTCCAGATTCTGTCATTGCATCTCTCATTTTTCTCACAGCAAAGCACAAGAGAGGAAAAAGAGAATCCCACAGCTTTTACTTTAGCAGCTTTGAGGAGCCATAGCCTGGAGATTTGGGGAAAAACTAATTCTAAGACTCTCAGCCACTCAGCCTAGGAAATCTAAAATTGTCTGGACTAACCTCACACTTTTCAGTCCAGTTGCTTTCAGGACTGACCACACAGTTGAGTTTCAAAGTGAGTGCAGCTTAGTCCTTTGGGAGTCACACAGCTCACAGCACAAAGCTGCCTGAACTTCTCGTTGTTACATTTAACACTCCTTCCCAACTCCTCTACAAGGCTCTGGATTAAGCAGCTTTCTGCTCTATTTTATTCCTTTCTACTATACTCTCTGCTTTGTAGTCCTAACCTTTGAGGACACCTTTGAGATACTATATGCTGTTAATAAAATTTGTGTTAAATAATGCAAAATTGCATATTGAGTGCACCTGGATTGCTGGTCACTGGCTGGAAATATTGTCACACAAAAGGTAATAAAGACAGTTAATTTGTACACAGTTTGAAGTAATAGGATGTACTTAAGCTGTGGGGGTCGTTGACTTGAAGGTATCAAACCATTAACATTTACAGGATTTCTTCTGTGACAAGAAGATAATCATGCTGGAGGTGTAATCCTGCCTTCTGCTGGAGCTGGGATTTTGACTCAGGACTTTACCTGAGGTAACAGAGCTCTCTGTGTTGTAGTTCACTCTAACACCAGGTCAAGTGGAGCTCTGCCTTCCAGCTGTGTAGAGAAAGGTGAGGATCAAAGTAAATGGATGAATTTGCAACAAAGGTGGACAGGGTCTAGCAGACAAAGCTGACATAAAGCCAGGATCAAGAGAAATCCTAGGCTTGAGGTTTTGAAATTCTTGGTTTATGTGACTATTTTAAGCCTTGCATGGACCAAAACCATGACTTTTGCAGAAAAAGAAGCTTCTTGGTTTGATCCCTAGGTGGCTAGAGTGCTAGTTTCTGGATATTAAGGTGGGAACTAAAGGCAATATTCTGCTGTGAAGATCAAAGTATGTTCAGTATATAATCCAACAGTGACAAAAGCTGGCAGAAGGCACCACTTTCCAGATAGAACTTTTTCTGTCCCTGCATCAGAGAGAAAAATAATTGCAAATTTTATGGTACTGCCTCTTTTTCTTACATGACAACCGACTGAAACCTCCCATGAAGAAACATCATGCTGTTTCCTCAGTTACAGGCACAATGAGTGAAGGATTTAACAATGGCACATTTAGCATTCTAGGTTGTTTCTGGTATGAATACTCTAAAATTCATAAAGTAGTGGGAAAGACTTTGTTTTAGTGCTAATTTGAACCATCAATAAATGAAATATTCAAAATGTGTGTAACAATGAAGATTGTAAGTGCCAACTTGAATGAATAAAATCCCTAAAGCAACTGTAATTAAAGTTTAATAATTCACAGTGGCAAAATTAAATGGCAAGTTGTTTCACTTTGAAATTTTTTCATTAGACTGTGGTAAGAAATGACAATTCCCAAAAAGTTAAGTTCATTGCATCTCAGCCAGTATTGATACATGCACTTGTAATTCACCTCAAGTAATTAAGAATGTTTATGCAAGAGTAGGACAGTGATGAATCAATTTAAGTAAAGTGCTCTGCTGAATAACTGTGTACTTAAGGTTAAGCAGATACCTAAATGATTGCTGTGTCAAGTCCAGAGAACATAAGAAGACATTTGGTGCTGATCTTCAGTGTATAATCTACCTTTGCTGCAGGAAGAAAAAAGGCAGATGATTTTTGCAACACCCTTCCCTTCCCCAGCAGGTGGATTTGATTCAGTGCAAGACACTTTCTGGTGCAGGCAGTTCCATGCAGATTTTGTGGAATTGTGATTGCTCATGCTCTGTATCCTGATTTAAAAGTGGCAAGGCCACCCAAAGTTTAAATCAGAGCAGATTCTGCACAGTGAAAATTATCCCAAAAGAGTAGAGGACAGAAAAAGAGAAAGGACTGGGAAGAAGAAGACACATATAAAAAGAGATAAGGGAAGGGAAGGGAAGGGAAGGGAAGGGAAGGGAAGGGAAGGGAA
>NW_008664256.1:45063-67188 GCF_000695815.1 Acanthisitta chloris | reverse complement strand
GAGAAGAGAAGAGAGGAGAAGAGAAGAGAGGAGAAGAGAAGAGAAAGCAAGATTTGGGATGAGTTTTGTAAATGGTTATTTTGGAAACAGAAAACCTTTGCTATTGGATAAGACTCCAATAGAAAATACTATTTCTTTAAACACAAGAGGTTGTTTTTGATTTTGTTTTGGTGTGGTTTGGGCGTTTGTTTGCTTGGTGGTGGTTTGTGGATTTTTTTTGTGGGATTGTTTTGGTTTGGTTTTGGCTTTGTTCTTGTTTTTGTTTAATGAAGATTACTTCAATTTGCAGTCAGTGCTTCTATGGACATAATCAAGAAATATTTTTTTAAAGGTAGATTTCAGATATTAATGCTACAGATGTTTATCCTCTTTTCTGGAGAATTAGAAATGAGCATGACTAAGAATTTGGATATTCAATATATATAATTACATTGGTCCCAACCACAAACAGGAAACTTTATTCTGTGTTTCGAGGAATATACTTTATGCAGTGTGATATGAATAATGTAAAAAAAAAAGAGATTAATAGCCTTTAATCCTGGTGAATAAGTAAGTGAGGGTAGGTCTTGCAAAGCAAAGGATGACAATAGAGCACATCCACTGTATTTCCTGAGGGGATGGAGACACCAGTCCTTGGTAGCACTTCAATATTTGTTTTCCTGTTGTTTTAGCATTAAATGCTAAAACCAGCAACTGAATATTATATAGCTCTGTAATGAAAAAAAAGAAAGGGCTAATTTCTTATGAGAAAAATAAGAGGAAATGCATTTTAGTGTGTTGCACTGGGTGAATGCTCAGTAAAACAGAGCTGGAATGACCAACTGAGACCTCTGTGTGAAAACACAATGAAAGTCAGCATCATAATGACGGGCAATACAGCTGATTATTCCCTTGAATTTAGCTTCTGGAACTTAGGGCTAGGTTATCCTAGAGAGGCTGAAGGAAAAAGTCATTTGCAGAATGACTCATTGAAGAGTCACTTAGATGTTCCAAGTAAATGTCACATTCTAATCTGTTCAAAGGTTTGCAAAGTAAATAAACCCCTGTGAAACAGGAGAATGTAAAGCCTCTGATGGTGCCATCAGAGTCAAATTCTTAATACACCTCCCCCCCCAAATTTAAGTTTGAAATATTCACTACAAGATGGATCATTTCAACAACTCGATTTTGTCAGCAGAAAATTATGGAGAGCAGTATAGGTATATGTGTAGGTGCTGTGTGTATGAAGCAGTCAGTTTTCTCATACATGGTTAGCATAGGTCTTAATTGCCACATGTTTCCCAAAACTGGCAGGTGAGGTGGTTCAGTTCATGGTGTATCCATAAGAAAAATGTTAGGCATTCAATTTTGTCATTAGAGCTCTACTTTCCATTTCATTTTATGCATTTTTATGGGTTTTTTTGCCTTTCAAATGCTGTTGGAGGAGATATTGTACATTGTGGGTATCACTGCAATTGTGAACTCAAAATTATGAATATTCCCAATGGAGGTAATTTTAAAGTATGCACCATTTACTTATTTACTGTGATTTTAATAAGTATTAACTAAATTAATTGACTTTCAACAATAAGCAAATTCTTATTACTTCGTAAGCACCTATGTATTCATGCAATATATTTTGAGGCATTCTTACATCTAGATACATGTAAAGAAATATGTGTTCATTTCTTTTTATGTATGTGTTTATGTAGTCTTTACATTATTTTATCTAGGAGATTTATGTATCATTATCTATATGGAGTATTCAAATTCAAAAGATTGGTTTAAGTACAAGGAGATGAGATGCATTAACTCTTCCAAGCAATATCACAGAGAATTGGCATATTTGACTGACCAAACATTATTTTTGAGTTGTTCCATTGGTTTTCTAGTTTAGATCTGAATTGTTACAGAAGTGCAGATTGGATAAAGGAAATACATCAGATGACTCTAGTCTCCTTTTCATTCTAGTAAAAAAATGCAAGAAAAGAACAATTCAGTAAAGAGTGACAGTTTAAAACATATATATTTATACACAAACTAATTATAATTCAGAATTTATTGCCTCAACTGACAGACAAGACCATTCAGCCTATCCTAGTCTGACAGCAGAACGTAAAATGAAGTGTGACCAAAACAAATTCTATGCTTTGAAAATCTAGTTTATTGGATACAAAGTAATTTTCTCTATTAAATGAAAATGTATTACAGACAGTAACTGCTCATACCTTTCAATGTATAGAAATCAGTCTAACCATCAGAAATGTGAGTCATGGACAGGTTGGGAGTTTCACTGTAGTATCATGCATTCAACATTTATGTTCAGATGCCTTTATGAAACAGCTTTGTGTTTTGAGAAATTGCTAATGTTGGATGCATTTTGATCTTGGTTTGCTAACAAAAATGCAGGAGGGAGAATGACAGCTGGGTAGGAGGTTGTAACTGCTGAAATAACTTTCAGATTTCTTTGGGGCTTTGATCTGTAAGAAAGCCCTTCTCTATGGCAGAAACAATTTCAGAAATATGAGCAATAGCAATTCAAAATGAGCAGTACTGAGAATCTAAAATGTGAATTCAAAGCACAAGTATGCCTATTTGGAAGTTCTGGTCCTGGATGGCACAACAAAAAGACACACCAAAATAATTACAAGGACATTTAACTTGTAAGACACATACTTTCATCAATATGCAAAACGTATAGAAAAGAGAGTTTTGGAGAGAGCTCTTGGCCCTAAGAAACAGGACAATTTATATTCTGTTAAGAATCACCAGGACATCCTCCTTCAAACCCCACAGCCATTGCTCTAAGAACCCTGAGAATTTGCCTTGCCAGAACAGCAAAATAAGATTTTTATTTTCAGTTTTGAACATGCATACAAGATGCATATTAATAACTGAGAGTAATAAAATTCAATATGACTTACAGATGTGTGGCATTGATTTTGACTTCTATTGCTACTACTTTTCCTCTCAAAATACAAATGTTATGTTCAGATTAATACAAAATATCTTCTATGCTTTGATGATCCAGACACAGAGTTGAAATTATAGCTGTCTTCCCCTTCCCATCTTATAATCTATTTTTCTCTCCTTCTCATTCCTCTGAAAAGAAAAATGAGGCACAAACCTGGTTTGGACTATTTCAGTCAGAACATTTGTATCATACCACCATATACCTTACCATCAGAAGTACCTGTCAAAACTACAGCAAACTATAGCATTTTCTCTGTAAATGTAAGGTTTTTTTTGAATAGGATCTGTGATTGGGATTTATCCATGTTTCACTTCTCTGTTTATGTTCAGACTATCACTAGCCCTTGTCCTCACTGTTTGCTGTTGCAGACATGCATGTGCACCTCTGTGGTTCCTTTTCCATAGTCTGATCACTTATGGGAAAAGTAAAGGTCGTTTGCCATTTTATCATTATTACCACCTATCCAGGTGCTTTAATGTTCTAGATGGCATCTTTTTTTTTTTTTTTTTTTTAATAGAAATTAAAACCTACCATCTGGTAGGCAGTAAGAATGTTGTTCAGAACCCTTCAGGAGTTTGGCATTTTTTGACATTATTTTCTTTTAGTCATCTGCAGGATACGGATTTTCACAGCATTTACAATTAGAAAACTATATTTGGCCATCATTATTTCAACTGTGATTAATATATAGGTCTAGAATTTGAACACAAAATAAAATGGAAAGCTTGTTTAGACCACAACAGATAGCTTTTTAAATGGAAAACACGTTGAAAGTAGTTTTCATTCAGAACTGCACAAATAAAACAATGGACTAATGATAAATATGAATGCATGATTTGAAACATATGAATGATGCAAAGTTGCCTTACAAGTAAATCTAAGGGAGCTTGGGTTAAAAAGGCAGTTATGATCTGGTACTGAAAAGTACTTTGTTATTTTATCATATGGACCCAAACGAAATTCTCAAGTTTTTTCACAAAGAAAAAGCAAAATTATTTCTGATATACTGTTGAACTTTCATTAAGTTTAAAATACCTGCACTGTATGTAACTTCTGCAGTCTTTTTCTTTTTTTTAAAAAAGAACAAGCACCACAAGCAAGATGAAATATTAATTTATTTAATTTTCTTATGCATGTTTTTATTAATGCAAGTCACTCTTGAGGAAAAAACTGAACTATAATGGCATATCATCCACAGACTCTGAATGAGCAGAGTATAGTGAATGATTAATTGTGAGGGCTCACTGCTATGGAGGGAAATCCAGCAAACCACAATGTTTAAAATGATCCTCTTATTTTTTCAGATTTCTGATTAATAAAGGAAAGCTGTAAGTGGAATATTTCTCCAGCACAAAACCCCCTTTGCAGTTCTGAGTAGACAGAAGAAAAGCAGAAGCTATGATTCCAAATTTATCTGTACTCTGCTCACCTCTGGGCAGCGTGATGATAGTGTTTGTAGCCCTGTCTGTCTTGAAGCTGGTCTAACTATCTGCAGAAAACCCAAGGACCATGAAAGTCTCTGTTATTGAAGATCTCTAAAATCCAAACAGACTTGGTGATGAGTGTGTTACTGGCGTAGCAGGGAGACACACACAGAAGAAACACTTGAGTGCACCTGCAACTTCAAAAGAGAACATGGCTTATAGCACTGCTTTAGAAAACTGCCCAGGGAAATCAATGCAAGGCAGGGACTAAGAAGATTTTTATGAGGAGGTTAGACAAAACAGTTCATGTGCCTTGTAGCTGAGGACAGTTAGAACAGAGTTCAAGGAGTCACACCCCTCTCCACCACTGTAAATTGCTAGCAATTAATCTACCTTATTCAGAATCAATATTTTTTCCTAAAAATTAATATAGAATGATTTCCAATGCTAATAGCTGACATTTACATATTTATTCAATTGTAGAAAGAGATATATGCTAAAATATCCACTGTCATTCAAATACATCCTCTTTACTATTGTACGAAGAGTGAGCAAGGATTTTAATTACAATAGATCTATTACTTTATGTTATATCTGAATTTCAGTTATTATAGTTGGATATCTTCCCTTGAGTGACAGATATTTCTGTGTTTACACTATAATAAGACATTTTAGATTGTTTTCTGAAGATAATTCTTGGCATTTTTTTACATTGCAACATCTAGTTTGATGGTTCAGGCCCCATTCATAAACAGCAACATTGTCTTTACTTCCTAGGAGTATTTTATACTTGAAAGTTCCCAGATATTTTTCTTTTGGCCATCTGTCTACAACTGCTTACTCAAATCAGTGTAGTCAAGGTCATCTTGCATTTCTTGTCTAAGTCTGTCAAACTTATTTTCAGTCTTGTCAAGCTCAGCCTTTGCATTTATCTTTGTGCTAAAGGGACATTTAGTGTAAGTGTGCTTCTGTTGGCATTTCTTTTTGGTCCCCTTCTTGACATATTGCTTTTTGTGCCATTTATTGCTCTGTGACCATTCTTGGTTTATTTTAAAACACAGACTATTTTCTTTCTCTTCTTCATTGTGTTTCTTACAACCTCTAATGCAACATTAAAACCCTTTCAGCAAAGTAAATAGTTCTGGTATTTGGTTTTCTGTTATTTTTTTTTATATGAACTGAATGTGGTAGAAATACCTTGAAAAGCAAATTACGTAGTTCTGGCTCAGAAGATGGGAGCAGTTCTGTAACACTTTTTCTCCTTGCTTTAGGGAATTTTTTTGGCTCATCTTCCAGGATGCTATTTCACCCTGAAACTTTCAAATGGTACATTCAACTCAAAAGTGCTTAGCATTTTGTAGAGCTTATCAACCCCCTTGTTATAGACTTCGATAAAAAGATTTTTTTAGTTGACACAGTGTGAATTGTGCATATTGCTACATCTTTGTTTTTCACTTTGTTTTCATAAAATCATATTCTGAAACTTCATGGCTGACCTTGAAGATATGGTTTTGCACTGAAGTGTTTTTTCCTCCTCCTCCAGGGAGTTTTTGTCTCTACCTCAACAGACCATTCAAGAGGTGAAAAGGTGGAGCTGTTTCAGCTGTTCCCTCCCTGGTTTGCACTGCCAGCAAGGACAGGTACCACTCACTGCTGGTGCTGTTCCTATGTGAGACCATGAAACGGAGGAGGAACACCCAGGCAGAAGTGAGGTTTAGGGATTTGAAGGCACAATGCAGGTCCTCACTGCACCAAGGGACTTTGACCTTCTTTCACCCCCCAGGGAGCACAACCCACTTTGTGCCCTAGGGCATCTGTTATCCCATACCACCCTCCTCCATCATGGGAATATTGTAATTTCCTACAACTTTGGGAGACTGTCCAAGTGAGGAATGAAAACCAGAGATGTGCTGACAGGTGTGCAAGGCAAGAGAGCTACACTGTTCCCAAAGGAAAACAAAAACTGTGCAATGGATTTATCAGGTGAACAGCCTGCAAATCCCTGCAGAGCAGATGAGTGAAGGCAGGTGGGAAAGGGATGGCTTTGAAATGAGTCTGGGTTTTGCTCATGGTGCCACTTGGAAGCTCTCTCCTGCTAGTGGGCAGCCCCCTGGGGTAGGCAAATGGCTGCACCACTGTGCTCACTTGTGCCTCTCTTATGGGAGCTTAGGCCATCAGGCTAGAGAAGGAAAGGCTGGGAGTGAAACCTGGAGCACTCTCGTGAGGGTCAGCTTTGTGCTCTTTTCTTTGAAACTGACACCAAGGCAGGCTGGTGTGGTGGTGCTCTTGGAGACATGAGCTTCATGCTTAATTCCTTTGATTGACAGAACTGATGTCTACTGCCTCACTTTCCTGAAATGGTATTTTGAATGTTTGGGATCAAAGAACCAGAAAGAAGAAAGGAACCTGTGTGTGACTGTACCCCTGTGAGTCATTCAGACTGGGGAAGTCACAGGAACACCAGGGAGTGTGTGACAGAAACGTGTGCCTGTGACAGGAACTGCTTCAGTGTTTTGCATCACTCAAGAGCTTGAACGTAACTGATCAGCTGTCCAGGCAGCAGAGCCTCAAGTTTAGGATTGCTTTCTCCCAGATGAATGCCTTAAAAACTAGAATTCTGGGTCAGATTCACATTTCTTTTCCATGTAGCTATTTGCTCATTTTCCTAAGAGGAGACTGTTCAGTGATTTGAGAGGGATCAAGGCTCCTGCCCAAGGCTACGTGTCCATTTGCACTCATCGATCCTTTTACCTCCTAGGGCTGCAGGATCTCCTTGCTGCTGCTCCAGGATGCAAAGAGCACACCAAGTTGGCTTTCCAGTCATTAGGTGATAGGGATTTGGTTTTCCATTTCATTCTTTTTGAGTGAATTGGAGAGTGCCACAGTATGTTGTGAATGGTGCAGTTCTTTTGCTGTCTTAATTGTCTCCTGAGAGACAATCTGAGTCTCCTGGGACTTGTGCTGTAGGGAAGATTGGCTTTTTAACTCTAGCCATGTTTGTTTGTGTAACTAATTTTCCTTAGCCCTGCAGGTAATTAGCATTCTTTTTCCTCTCTGCTTCAAAGCAGGATAACCAAGTCCAAATTGCCTGTTGGGAAGAACCACCAGATTTGCTCTCCCTTGAACCATGTCCAAGCATTGTCTGTGAGCATTGTTGCAAGCCAAAATTATGCCAATGAATATGTATATGATTAAATAATGTGGATAATTGTGGTCCAATGCCTTGATGCTGTTTAATACACAAGTACAAAGGTACTACTATCAGTGTGACTTTGGGGCTGAACTACACTTACAGTATTTAATTGCTCCTGCTGATGTGCTCTGTGTCGTGAAGATCATCACAGCAACTGTGATGCTTTGGGGAAAAAACCCAACAAGACAACCTCTAGGTAAACTGAAATACAAATATTTTTAAGTTGCATGCTTTGGTGCAGAGAATAGACAAATACTTACTTGGAAGAGCTCTAGGCATATCTATCATTTCAGGAGGACTTCCTGAAACTGTTGAAAGACAAGGGAAGTTTAAACCTTGTTGCACCTATGTTAATGCAAAAATGGACCTAATGGTTCTATGCCTTTTCATTCACTTGCTTTTAAATGAATTAAACTGTGGAAGGTTTAGGACACAAGTTCATTTCCACTTAGCTCATCCTATAACTTGGTCAAATTTTTAACTGAATTGCAGTCATACAAGTATTTGTTCACTGATCAACAGCTTATGATGTGATCTCTTTCATCAT
Source organism: Acanthisitta chloris (assembly GCF_000695815.1). Classification (NCBI taxonomy): domain Eukaryota; kingdom Metazoa; phylum Chordata; class Aves; order Passeriformes; family Acanthisittidae; genus Acanthisitta; species Acanthisitta chloris. The sequence goes on along the minus strand of NW_008664256.1, from coordinate 59,071 downwards.
AAGATACAGCATTTTGGGGCTTGCTACCTGTGTCTTTTTAGTGGAGAAAGTTTATGAGTTAGAAGGCCATGGAGTAGCATATCAATGAGACTAAATGAAAATTGTAGAAATGTGCTGCAGAAATTCAGTGGTGACTGTTAACCTGCATAAAGCTTTTAAAACTCTGTCCTCTAGGTAATTTCCTATTTTAACTAAAGAACAAGTACAGGAACTGCTAATTCATTCTAAAATAATTCTCTGCTTGCTGAACTGAAATGGGATCCAAAGGCAAGAATTTGTACCTGAAACACATCTTTGGTTTTTTTGTGAGCTCTATGATGCCATGTCTGCAGCACAGCTTAAAGATTGACACCTGGGTAATTTAGAAGCAACACTGAATTTGTTTAAATTATAAACAAACTCTCTATGATATTCTTCTTGCATGCTCTGGGTATGCTGATTATAATAATCACTTTACTTCATCATTGTAAAGAGCTTCCTTTCCTTCTATTTATATATAACATCCAAAACTTGATCTAGAGGGTAAAATTGCACAGTCTAGTGCATTCTGTGGAGACTTACTGACTTTTCATATATGCACTGGAAAGCACTGAGCCCACCTGTGGCATTTAAAGTACCTAGTCAATGTAGTGCTAATGAGTGAAATGCTATTCACTTAGACTTCTGTCAGACACAGAGTCTCAGGTCTTCAAAATCTGGAGTAATTTCTGTCAGATAGAGCTGACAACAGCCTTTTTCTGTTGATCTGCTATTTTTGCATCCTTTAGACATCTGCATGTTTCTCAGGTGTGTGAAAACTGGTCTCCAAAATAAGAGGGCATAGATCATCCATGACCAGAAATTGCAGCTGACTCAAACTGTGTTCTTGGAGCAGATGGATCAAGAACCAAATTATGGATGGTGATATATTACATACCTTTGTCAAAAGGAATATTTTGGAGCCTGCATAATTTTTCTTGTAGACAATCCTGAAATTTATAGACACAAGTGAGATGAGTTTTCACACATCTTGAAGTATAAATAAGAATTGAATACATAGTTCATCGGTCAGAGATATCCTGGGGATTTATAATTCTCCTTGGAATGTGCTGTTTTTCCAAACAGCCATTTCAGCTATAATTCTGTTCTGGGGAGTGTATTCTTTATTGTCAGTATGTAATGAAATGTGTAAATAACTCAAATCTACAGTGACAAGTAAGAGTCACTTCTTGGAAACACTTGCGGTTAAGTCAGATACCTTTCCTCTTAAAACAGATGACTGAAGAGATCTGTTGCAATAAATAAGCTTTTATTGAGGGAGTGGGAAGTCTGCCCCTTCTCCAAATGAATGAAGATCTGGTTTAAAACATTTATAGATTTGATTTTTCCATTCTGTCATCAAATTCTTCCTCCCCTCCCCTTTCATTCTGCAGTTCTGAAAGATCTGGCAGTAGTTCCCTAGTCATTACCTTAAAACCACTTGTAGTGAGAGCCTGCTGAATCGAAGGGCTTCCACAAGCCTGTCCTTGTTTGTTTGCCTTGAGATGGAAGGTGTTTTCATCCTGTTCTCAGCCCTGATTGTTCTTGTATTAGCTGAATCTCCCCGGTGACTCTGGCAGTCATTTTGTAGTTGTACAAAGTTGACAGCTGACCTTTCTTTCTCAACCAGGGCAAAGATAATTATTCCACAGGAGATAAGAATGTATGTACAGATCCACATGTTCACAGTCACTCCTTGGCACTGCTGAGAGAGAGTAGGTTTAGATTTGATATTAGGAAGAAAATATTTACTCTGAGGGTGGTGAGACACTGGAACAACTTGACCAGAGAAGTGATGGATACTTCATCCCTGGAAAAGTTCAAGGCCAGATCGAATGGGGCTTTGGGCAACCTGATGTACACCTGTAGGAAGGTGTTCCTGCCCATGGCAGAGTGGTTGGAACTAGATGATTTGTAAGGTCCCTTCTAACTCAAACCATTCTGTGATTCTATGATCTTTAACTGTAACTTCAGATATTAGTTAAAGATAACTTGTTTCACATAGTCAGGAGAATCAGGGGATGGAAAACTCATTTAGGTATATTCCAAGAGTGATTTCTCAATCCATTAAATTACTTTTTTGCAATTCAAATTCAGGATGTTTTTAATTTCTTGCATTTCAGGTGTGTTCTGTCAGTATTTATTAGTAAATATTTTTTTTTACACAATGCAAAGAGATGGTACTATTTGTCAGAATCTTCACAGGATCCAAAGACGATTTGATCAACATCATATTTTTCATTTTTTTAAGATTTGTTTTTTAAATAGTGTCATAACACAATTTCCTGACTAACAACCAGAACTGAGTCCTGTATTGTAACATGTGCTGTTACACAGCACAAATTAAATCTATAGATTTTTTTAATTTGGATACAGAAAGAGGCACAATGCAGACTGATTATTAGACTTGTTAGCTCAGTTTCCTCATACTGGGTTTGCATGACAGTAGTGTGAGGACTACAGGGACGAATTCTGTGAGAAGCTGCCAGGAGCTTCCCCTGTGTCCAATGGAGCCAACGACAACTGGCTGCAAGACAGACCCACTTCTGGCCAAGGCTGAGACAATCGACAATGGAGGTAGCACCTTGGCGATAGCATAGCTAACAAGTTGTTGTTGGTGGGTGGGTAACCTGAGCAATTGCAGCTGGGAGAGAGGAGTGAGAATGTGCGGGCAACAGCAGACACCAAGGTCAGTGAAGAAAGACGAGATGCTTCAGGTGTTGGAGCAGAGATTCCCTTTCAACACATGGAGGTCCACCAGGAGCTAGAGATCCACATGGATCCACATGGATGTCCGTGGAGGACACCATGCCAGAGCAAGTGGATACCTGAAGGAGGCTGTGATCCTGTGGGAAGCCCATGCTGGAGCAAGTTCCTGGCAGGACCTGTGGATGATTGAAGAGTGCAGCCCATGCTGGAGCAGGTTTTCTGGCAGGACTTGTGACCCCACAGGGGACCAACACTGGAGCAATCGGTGCCTGAAGGACTGCAGCCCATGGAAAGGACCCACACAGGAGCAGTTTATGAAGAACTACAGGCCATGGGTAGGACTCATGTTGGACAAGTTGGTGGAGGACTGACTCCTGTGGGAGGGACCCCTTGCTGGAGCAGGGGAAGAGTGTAAGAAGTGCTCCACTGAGGAGGAAGGTGTTGTAGTTTAACCCCAGCTGGCAACCAAGAACCACACAGCCACTCACACACTCCCCCACCAATGGAATGGGGGAGAGAATCAGAAGGGTAAAAGCTAGAAAAGCTCATGGGTTGAGATAAAGACAGTTTAATAGAGAAGGTAAAAGCTGCACACACAAACAAAGCAAAACAAGGAATTAATTCACTACTCCCCAGGGGCAGGAGATGTTTAGCCATCTCCAGGAGAGCAGGGCCCATCACGCGTAACGGTTCCTTGGGAAGACAAACACCATCACTCCAGATGTCCCCCCTTCCTCCTTCTTCCTCCCACCTTATATACTGAGCATGATGTCATATGGTGTGGAATATCCCTTTGGTCAGTTTGGGTCATCTGTCCCGGCTGTGTCTCCTCCCAATCTCCCATGCATCCCCAACTTCCTTGCCAGTGTGGCAGTACGGAATGCAGTGAAGACCTTGACTCTGTGTAAGCTCTGCTCAGCAATAACAAAAACATCTCTCCATTATCAGCCCTGTGTTCAGCACAAAACCCAAACATAGCCCCATACTAGCCACTGTGAAGAAAGTTAACTCTACTTCAGCCCAAACCAGTACAAAAGTAGAAGCAGAGACTGTGTGATGAACTGTCCACAGCCTCCATTCTCCATCCTCATGTGCCACTGGCAGAAAGGAGGTAGAGAATTTGGGAGTGATGTTTAGTGTTGGAAGAAGGAAGTGGTAGGGGAAAGTAGTTTTAAGATTTGCTTTTATTTCTCTTTATCCTACTCTGATTTGATTGGTAATAAATTAATTTTTACCAAGTCCAGTCTGCTTTGCCTGTGATAGTAACTGATGTGTAATCTCTCCCTGCCCTTATCTCATGAGACCCATGAGCCTTTCATTGTATTTTCTCTCCCTTGTCCAGATGAGGAGGGGATTGATAAGGCACCTGGCATCCCTGTTTGAAATTTCTTCTAGCACAGAGGTTTGTTCAGAACTCTATAATGGCTCAAAGACATATTAGTGAGATTAACAGCTTTCACCATTTGTTTTCTTCCCTCCAAAATATGGATTACAGGGATTAACAATCCTTCAAGAGACACCATAAATAAATGTTTAGTTTCATTAACGACTTCTAACTCAGCTCTGCTACAATTTCACTTCCATGAAAGCTTTGCACCATCAACTGATTACTTGGTTTTCCTGTACTGAGAGCAGTGCTTACTGAAACAAGGAACTAGACAGGTCAAAAATCGCACTGACAATTTGCAATAGCAAAGATGTAGAATGAAATAATTCATTGTCAAGAGATTACCAAAACATCTGAACATAAAACATCTAACATATGAAGAACTGAATAATGTCTAAAACTAGAATTTTTCCAGGTAAATTGCTAGTTAATATTCCAATGCTGTGCTCAGAGCGTTGGCATTATTAACACGTTACACAAACACACAGTGCTATCACCTGTTGCCTTGGTAACCTTATATATTACACTGGTAGCATAGCAACATAAGGGAACATGCATGGCTTTGAAGAATCTAAAACAAATGCATAAATAAGTGGAGTCAGGTCTGAAGGAAAGAGACTTTTTGTGCGTCAGCAAGAACTGAATATTGGGCTTCCAGAAACTATTTCAGGAAAAGCATAAATTTTTTTCTTCATGTAAGTGCCCTCTAAATTGATTGAAATTAGTTGGAATAGCAAATTTTATATTTTTCTCACTCATCACCTGCCCCCTCTTTCTTCCTCCTTGTATCACCAAGGGGTAAAATATCCTGAATGTTTTCTAAAGAAACGGTATGGAAAGAACATAGAAACATAATAGCCAAGCCATGTTTTGTGCAGTTTTATCTATGGTTTCTGGTTTCCTAATAGTCAAACTGCAGTATCAGAATGGTGGAAGAGAGCTATATCAAAGTGGGATGGTCCACAGAGGGCTGACTTTAGAAAGCCTTAGGTAACTTTTTTAGTTTTAGGTACAGGTGATAACATAGCAAGACAAAATATATGGCTCCCTATAGAATATGAACTTGCATTTCTACAGTACCGTGCACTTAAGCTTTGTGGTGTGATTTACAAACAGTGTGTGACGTAGGCATGGACAGACCTCTGTGAGCTGATTGTTATTTTAGACACTTGGCACTAGAATTGGGAAATCACCTCTGTTTAGGACCATGCAAATAAAATGTTGCAAATTCAGTTTTACTCACACATATGCTTAAAGCTATATGCATTCTTAAAGTCTGATCAGAATAGATATGAAATTAAGAATACAGAGATGTCATTTCATGAACCAGGGCCAAAGGCAAGAGAACTTAAGTGCAAGCCCTCTCATCTTCAGTACAATTGTTCTCATTGTTGCGTGCACTGTCCATGTGATGCTGTCTAAATGAAAAAGATTAGAAGACTGAAAATAGCATGCAAAATAATTATACTATCCCACTGTTTATGCAAATTCTTTATTGCTCAGTATTTTAGTGATTCAATTCCTGTACATGTAAATCACACTGGCTTTCTTTTGTTCCTCATGAGATCACTGCTAGGGAGCTGTTCTTTATTAAACTTCAGCAAATTTCCTCCTGTGTAAAATTACACATTCAAGTAGGTGTGAATTCCAAAGGAAATTACTTAGTTTTACTGCAGTCCCCTTTTGACACAATGTTCTTATTTAATTCTCTTCAGTCTCTATTTAAATTCTTGATGCTGAGTAGGGTTATATGTGTGGTAGAGACAATATGTGAAACTTGTTATCTGGGTAGCTGTGGAAAGTATCTACAGTCAATTTTTACTTTTCTAGAAAAAGACTGCATGTGACTACTAAGCCTTGACCACATCTAGAATGCCCTTGTCATGATGTGTATCCATCTGAAAGGAATTTTCATACAAATTTTAATTCAGTATTAATATTCTCAATTATTTACATTTTTTGTTGAATCTCTGTTGCACACATATAAGCATTTCGGCTCTGAGACATCATAGAAAGACCTTGGCTTCTCCCCCTGTAACAGATTTGTGGTTGCTATGATTCCTTGTGACTGTGACCATAGAGGCCAGAGAAATAAAAGACAAGCAGTTTGAGATATACAGACACATTCTCACTGTATGCCCTATTTTTACAAATTAATGCAGACAATCAAACTTTGGAGTCTTTGCTCAGCTCTCTCCCTGACTTCGGCTGTGGTGTGCCATGTGTTCCCAACATATACAATTCCCTGCAGGTCTGTTAGGTGGGGAAATTTTGACTTTAGTTGGGACAGACTCAGGAACATGATAGTGTCACAGTGAGTTCAAGTACATCCACTCCTGAGAAGAAGGGTAAAACAGTTTCTGAGCTTTAGAGAACACTTCAAAAGCTCACATTGCTCAGCCACGTTTTCTTAAAAGCTCCCTGTTATTTGAGGAATTGCCATCGCCAATGCCAAAAATGTGAGCAAAAGGTGTTTTGATCATAATAAATCTCAGCCCAAAATTGTTTGGAAGACCTATAGCCCATCCTGGCTTATAAAAGGCAATGATGAGTTATTCCCTGGGACAGGATACATTACCTGTGAGGACTTCACAAGATGAAGTGAAGTCACCTGTCTGTTAAGAGACATGTTAAAGTTTAAGCTGCTACTCAGAAATCTTTTTCTCACACCAAAGAACATCAGTCAGGATGCTGGTACCGAATATCCCATTTTCAGAAAAGCAAGCAAGTGAAACAATACAGGTGCATAACACCAGGGACTTCAGCCATTGCAAAGTTACTCTTATGTCTTCCTGTATTGTAAAGTGATTGACAAGCAGCAGAGATCGTAAGTGAGAGCTATGCAAACTTAGGGTGCTTTCCTGTCCTCGATATCTTTCGAGCTGTGTCTTCTGTCACTTTTTGAAACTAGAATGATCCTCCATATACATCAGAGACTTCCAACATAGCCCTTAAGCAAAACTATTTTATTTTAGCTACATGCGGAGACAGAAATCCCCATTAAATCACCTAGGTCCAGCCTGTCATAGAATCATAGAATGACTTGTTTTAGAAGGGACCTTAGAGATCATCTACTTCAAACCCCACTGCCATGGGCAGGGACACCTTCCACTAGACAAGGTTGCTCAGAGACCCATCCAAGACATACATTTTTTAAAAATTACATTTAGCTGATCTGTACTTTCAATTCATAAGAGCATATCTACAAAAGTCTGATGTAACTAGCCAGGATTTGTCTGCTAGATATGTCGGACCATTTCTGATATACTGAATATTAAACATCAGGTACTATTTCAGCAGAAACTGGACTTTTCTTGCCAAATAACGTTCTACCAAGAAACGTATGTAAATTTAAGATGTTACGGGTCCAGTGGATATCACTAAAATAAAGTGTGTCAATCTCCATACCCAAATAGATGACCCTGAATAAGTAAAATTGCTAGGGATTGTGCTATATTATTGTATGGCTTAGTGTATGATTTCTATAAATTTGTTTGTCTTTAGAAATGTTCTTGTGGATGCCAAAGTCTTTAACAGGGCAAAACTAATCTAAAATTTGACTGCAAGATGACTTGCTCTTTTTTTTTAGTCTGACACTCAGTTAAGATAAGGGAACAGTCCTTATCAATTTTAAACGGACTCTTTTTTCAATCTATATTACATCTTTAATTTTCATTTATTTATGAAGAAAAGCCAAGAGAGATCTGTTTAATATTACAGTATTGTAAGGCAGAGCTCCTAGCTTATGCCCAGGCAATCCACTGACTCATGGCTATGATGGCTGAAGCAGGTGAGAGCCAATGCTGCAAGATATTAGGATCAGAATTCATGAATATTGTGATCTGTGTGAGTATCTAATTGAAAGCTGGGATCTTAGCCTGTGCATTTGCTCCCCTTGACCTTGGACATCCTAAATGTCTAAGCACCATTTAAGCTAATTTCCACAGATTAATTTCATTTTCACACTCATGTGAGTGTATGAGTATCTCTTCGTCACACACTAAAGCCCTACACCTGTCACAAAGTTGCATTTCACTTAGAAGTGAAAATGTATGATTTCATAAAGGGTACAAGTGATGTAATCAACTTCAAGGTAAAGAAAAGCTTCCACCTATGTTTTATATTATTATTATTAATGGAAAATTAAATTGAACCTAAAATAAACAGCCCTTCAGCATCTTGATGTAATCTATCACTGAAATAGTGTTAAAAACATTTGATTAGGAGAACAATATTGGGTTTGACATGCTACTAACAGTGTTAGAAGGAGCTCCCTGGAACGTACCTAAAGAAAACAGAGTAGTGCCAATCTCTTAACTCCATTTAATAAAAGAAAATAGTCTAGTGTTTCAGGCACCAGAGATGCATCAATACAGATGCCACTACAGAATGAGCTGTCACTGATTATCACTACTTTTAATCTATTTTTTTAATTAAATCATTAGTTATTTTCATGTCAGCTGAGACAGAACTATGGCAACCTTTATTATTTGACATCGATCAAGAGAGTGTTCATGTCCCAAAATCGATGAGTAATGAGATGATCTTCCAAAAATTCTGGGTAGCACTAAGAGCAACGAGGCATGTCAAATCCTTAATAGGCACATGTAATGTCTGGGAAAAAAAAAGGAAAAGAAAAAGAAGCAAAATGCACAGAGAAGTTTTGAAAAAGTTGTCATTTCCCACTATACTTTCTGTTCTTTGCTATAAATGTTCATATATTTCAAATATTATGCTAGGAACTCATAGAAAACCCAAATACACCATGACTCATGAATCTCTCAGTCTAAACAACTATGCAGTCCCAATTGGAGCTAGATAGTAAAAGAACTGGTACCTGAAAGTTGGTGAGAGAAAGAGAAGAAAACATAGCCATGTGTTTTCCAAACTGGTTGCATACATTTACTACTTTCTGTTCTCATGAAAAAATAGACTAAATGGTCTTTCAAATAGCATTACTTACAAAGATTATTGCTTCTTAGCACATGATAACTGTGCATGATGATCTTTACAGATGTATTGCTCTTACAGTATGTAGAATTTTTCTGTGTCACTGAGATATTATCTATTGTATGGAATGCTCTGCATTTCCATTTTTATTGGGAAAAACCTCAGTTTACCTTGATTTGGGAAAAAACCCAAAACAATCAGACCAGCATAAAACCTGCAGTCTCTGCACTACAACAGTCAAATTAGTGTCTCAATCTTGGAATTATGTGATTAGTTATGTGGGCTGAGGTAAAAACTGACCCACACAAATACTGAAGTGTGTTAATGTTATTTATATGTTACTCTTTAAAATACCAAGTGAAAATGCTTTAGTCTTCAAAACACTTCAAATTACTTCAGGTAATTTATTTTTGTCCTAAGTGAGCATCAGAACATTGAACAAATTAGTAGTTTTTTTCATTTATTTTCGCATCAAACTGCCAATTTCATTAATTTTCACATTTCATTGACTGGCACATCTGGGCAGTAAAATGGCACTAATTTATGATTATCTGTTTATAGGAAAACATTCACAAAGCTCTTCTCTTTCATGGACCCCTTACTATTTGCTCAAATAAGTCAAGGATGAAAAATTTCACCTTGTTTGACATTTTGCTATTTCGCATGTGTTTTCATTTGCAGAATCATAGAATCATAGCATCATTTATGTCAGAAAAGACCTCCAAGATCATTGAGTCCAGTCATTAACCTAAGACTGCCAAGTCCACCACTAAACTAAGTACTTAAAGTGCCACATCCACATGCACTCAAAAAGGTAAAAGTCTATGGCATGTCAACTTTGGAAGACCAAATATAACTCATATTTCATATTTTTAATGTAAGTGAGTTATACTTGTTTATTTGATGCAGGTTCCTAACAGAGTATTAGGGATCTCTTATTGAAGAGTTAAATAGAACTTCAAGCTTTTCTTAAGACATATACCCAAGGCTACTGCCGTCTGGCACACCGGTAAAGTCATACATGTACTGCAGGGCCAGAGAAAACTGGATATGTTTCCAGTGATTGAATTTCCCACTCTGTCATTAACTAGTGAAATTCATATTTCTGCACCATAGGGACCCAAGGAGACCTTTGGCATTGCATAACCTAAGTGAAAAGTGATAGCATTATGCTTAATGGTGAACCTGAGATGAATCCTTTAGTTCTTCCTTGCTCAGCAGGAGAGTTTCTCCAATACCACCAGCAGTAACTGGTGATTTAATGTGTTGACTCAGTGATGAAGAAGACAAGTGTACAGGTAATGTCTGTGCCTTGCCTTGCTCCTTGCTCAGGCTGGACATGCTATGAAGGAATCAAGAGCTGGCTTGGGCCTCTTATTCCCCTGCAGAAAAGTGCCCAGTCTAGCCTGGAAGCAGGTAGAATAAAACACTTTAAATGCATGTCACAGACAAGGCTGGCAAAAAGGGTAGAAGAGTCAATGCTGCTATAATTATTTTAGTAACAGTCTCAGCGGTGGAGGCAGACATAGACGTTGAAAGTGCAATTATGGCAGCGACTGTGGTGATAACAAAGGCAGTGGAACAGCAGGCACCCACTTGTCTTTTTCCTTTCTTTAAACTGAGCCATCAAATGAAAGAAATGGCAATGTTTATAAGGCAAAGAAAAGTATTTTGATTTTAATCACACAGCCCCTTACCTCTTTCCCCTTTCTTAAAATGAGCCACTGGGCAGAAAATTATGTGAAAACTAGAGACGGTCAGTCCTTGTAGATAATGCCACCATATAGACAATTCCACAGAAATGAATAGTGTGGGAAAATGTGGAAAATTTTATTTGGTTAACCCCTTTATATCTTTTGTTTTTAAGGCATTTACCATGCTTGGCCAATTCACTGCCTTGGTGAGGGTGAGACAGATACACGGATTGAGACAGTCTTCAGCCTCGTTTCTCATGTTGGATTTGTGTTTTTTGCTAGATCACTTCAGGATTTTTCTTGTAAGTCCTTTCTCTAGCTGTTTACTGTTTTGGATTGAACTGTGGGATTCAGAATCTGTTGCTCCTTGGAGGGAAGACAAACTTTAGCAAGAGGAATACTTAAAGTCCAAAAGCTCAAAGGAAGAATAGGAAAATATACAAATACTTCTTATGTTCATCTTATGGAATTACTCAGAATGAGAACTGATGTCAGAACATACCATAATCAGCCTCAGTAGTTTACCACAGGCCTGATTCTGCTTTAAGTTGGGCATTAAGAGCACACTTTTAACTGGCCACTGTTATTATAGTAGAAATTATTTCTTAAGGGATTTGTGCTTTGAATTTATACTTTGGAAGGAGGTCAAATTGCAATTAGAATTTGATTTTTCTAGGAAATGTGTTTTAAGAGCTGGCAGATCATTTTCCCCACCTTTTTTTCTTTTTTAGCTGAAGAACTGCTTTCTATGCACATGAAAGAGGTAGCAGTCTTATTGATTTTCATTAACTATCGAAGAACTCACAGCTTCCTTGAGGAGGCAAGAGAGAATTTGCAGCTATAAATAGCAGCTGAAAAGCAAGGCCCTGGCAAGCTGTGGAGAAGAAGGGGAAATGTAGCAACCTGTCTAGGGCAGCATGTGGTCATTGTAAATGCAGCTGGTAGAGAAATTTAAGTGAGACTGATTATTTTTTAGTAGTTTGACATGTAAGTTTAATGAGTGACGTTCCTGACTGCTTGATGAAGTATCTTAGCACCTTGTAGGAAAGAGTTCAACGTGACATGTTGGCTTGGTGGATTAAGTCTGTTGCTGTGTTAATGATGGGCCTCCAGATGCTGATCTCTCTCTGTGGATTTTGCCAAGTCTGACATCTCCAGCAGATCTGTAACATAATTTAGTGGTTTATGGCTGAAACTTATGGCATTCAAGAATCCCATGACCTTGCTTCCTTCTTAGGATATCTGCAAGTCTTCATGAGCATGACCAACTTTTAAGAAGTTTTTCAGATAAGAATATTAATCACATGAATATTTATTTCATTTTGGAACATAAATCTTGATTAGTTTTTAAGATTTCCATTCAATAGGATTTCTATGGTCCTGTTGTTTAATATTGAATTCTGTCACAGATTGTAAGTGGAATCTGAGAAACAAGGTGTGGTATAGGTAGGAGTAGAATAAGCTAATTTTAATTCCTGATATTTTTTAAACTAATAAAATAGTTTAAATCTTGCATTTTTCTCCCAGAGATTTTTGTCTAAGTTACCTGTGATTTTTTTGCATAACAGGGAAATCTAGTTGAAAAAATCACTTATTAGGAAGAGGGGGAGGAAAATACGTAATTCTCATTCCTTTTAAAATTCTTTATTTTTAATAGCACAAAAGGTAAATTGGAAGAATGAGGAAGAAAATTAATTACAGCAATTTTAAAAGAAAAAAAATAATGCAAATAAGGTGAAAAATTATAAATCTATTGTTAAAGACTCCCTCCATGGGTGTCTTGTGTGATTTAAACACAAACTTTTTCCAGTTACAGAGACTAATCAAGTAAGGATTATCTTTACTGACTTCATTCTGTGACTGGGTAGATCAATGTAACTGTGTTTAATTCACTAAAGACAGCTAGAAGTAAATGTTTAAATGCTACATTTCATCAGCATTAATCATATGATAATCTGAAATTGATTGCAAAACCAGCCTCTTCTACAAATTGTCTTCTTTCGTGTCAAATTATAACGTTTCCCCAGGATTGCAAGTACTTCAACTAGTGTCACACTTTTAAAATGTATAAACAAGTGCCCAGAAAAAAAGTTTTTTAAAGTTCAGTGCTTTTACTTACAGCACTTGTTCTACTGAGGGCACTCTGCTACACCTTTTTTATGAACATTAATTACTGCTAGCCCTGAGACACAATAGATTTAAGGTAGCACAGACACTTTCAAAGCTGAACTTCAGACACCAGAGAGACCTCATATTCAACATGCTCAGTCTCACCTTTGCCTGCTCCTTTTTTTCAGAATCTTGATATACAGTGCCAATACAACTTTAATCTTATCTTCAGATATCTTAATGTGAAATCTGTGATTTGAAATACCAGAGATCAACATCTGGATCTGAAGTCCCATACTTCCAAATAAAGGTGCCAGAATTCTAGAAACTCCTGGGTTCAGTAGCCTACGGTGACCTCATCATGGTTAGGACTAAAGTACAAAGGAAGATGGCAATGAGGTAGGGGAGAGAAAGAAAGACAACTAGCTGTGGATGGCACCCAAAGCTGGAGCTTGACTGTTAGGGTTTAGGGACTAGGCAATCATCCCTTGTTTCCGGAGGAGGTAAGTGGTGGCCAGGAGAAGGATCCGTTTAATGTGGGATTAAATGGCTAAGTTGTTCTTGTCACATAAATGAGCAGTAAATAGCTGACAGAATTTTGTTGAGAATGTTGATTAAAAAGAACTTTTATGTGATGAAAAAACAGGCACATACCTCGAGCAAAATATCTGGTTGTTCTAAAATAATCCTGAAAAGCATTTGCTGTAATTATCGGAAGCTATATTCATGTTGATGTCCCTTTTTTGTATTGTCAGCAGGTTTGATCCATCAGCAGAATACCTCTGAATGGACACTCTTAAAGAGGCTCTTGCAGCTAAGAGATGGGATTCTGGTATTCATTGTTTGTCCACTCATTCAATCACATTTTGAGATGTCACAGAGAACATTTCATGTTGTAGGAAAAATAATCACTCTCTTTTCTTGACCTGGTTTTACATTGGTTAAGTGAGGGTGGTCAGGACTTGCACTACATGTGGAGCAGGTCAGGAGTTCACCTTGACAGTAAATCTTGCAGAGCCATCATCTGATTCCAGTAGCTTTCTATAAATAATCTTGTGTTACATGCAAGACAGAATGAGTCTCATAAATGCTTGCACGAAGCACACCTTTTGCTTTCTTAAATCAATTAAATTTATGGAGA